>NW_025321102.1:0-12352 GCF_019176455.1 Solea senegalensis | reverse complement strand
TAGTACTGTATTCTAGTGTAGTTTTGTGTTTTAGTATAGTTTTAGTGTGTATTTCTGTGTTTTAGTGTGTATTTCTGTGTTTTAGTGTAGTTTTAGTGTGTATTTCTGTATTCTAGTGTAGTATTAGTGTGTATTTCTGTGATTTAGTGTAGTTTTAATGTGTAGTTTTGTGTTTTAGTGTGTAGTTCTGTATTCTAGTGTAGTTTCAGTGTGTATTTCTGTGATTTAGTGTAGTTTTAGTGTGTAGTTTTTTGTTTTAGTGTGTATTTCTGTGTTTTAGTGTGTATTTCTGTGTTTTAGTGTAGTTTTAGTGTGTATTTCTGTGTTTTAGTGTAGTTTTAATGTGTAGTTTTGTGTTTTAGTGTGTAGTTCTGTATTCTAGTGTAGTTTCAGTGTGTATTTCTGTGATTTAGTGTAGTTTTAGTGTGTAGTTTTTTGTTTTAGTGTGTATTTCTGTGTTTTAGTGTGTATTTCTGTGTTTTAGTGTAGTTATAGTGTGTAGTTCTGTGTTTTAGTGTAGTTTTAACATGTCTACCATGTATAAATGATACTGTTCATGTAAAAGCTCAACTAGGGACAAGAATTGAAAACTAGCAGTAGCTGTAAACTCTGTGTACAGCACATCAGTTGCATTCTTTGTGTTGGACCTGTGTTCACTGTGTATTGTGTTGTGCTTGTGTGATAAAAATAAATAGTTTTTTTCATAGACACTGGTCTTTTGCCAGTTTTTGCTTCCTCAGCTTTTTCCCGGCAGCTTCAACACAGCGACACTTGTTTATTATTAGAAAAAAGCTGCTTTTGCTTCCTCTCTGGTTCAGTGTGTGTGTGTGTGTGAGCTGAACGTAAAGACTGAAGAGGAGAAGGAGACGACACCAGCTCAGCCATAAAAACACCAATAAATAAATGAACAGCAGCAGGAAACAAAGTGAACAGGCCGAGGTTTTGGCAAACATTTAAAATGCTACACACTCTCTCTCTCTCTCTCTCTCTCTCTCTCTCTCCCTCTCTCCCTCCCTCTCTCTCTCTCTCCCCTCCTCTCTCTCTCTCCCTCTCCTCTCCCTCCTCTCTCTCTCTCTCTATAAAAACACATTAGTAATCACTCGTCAACTCTCAGCGGCTCTTTTTCGCCCAAACGACTTCCATCCAGCCCAATCTGCATAAATCTGCATTAATGGAAGAGTTTTTTTTTTCTCTCCACAGAAAACAAATGTGCTTAAAACACTCCTTATGTATATGTATATGTATATATATATATATATATATATATATATATATATATACATATATATACACATATGTGTGTGTATATATATATATATATATATGTGTGTGTGTGTGTGTGTAAATATCACACACACACACACAGAAATCATGACAGCGGCAGATTGAGCAGTAATTACAGATGTACCTGTCATGTCAGTGTTTGTCCTGAGGGGCGGCGCCAGAGTGAAAGAATTAATGTTCAGAAGACAGAGTGAATGAAGTGAAATATTGTGATATTTTGCACGGTGATATTTTGTCTCTTTTAAGATATCAAGTGTTGAATTTGTCTTAGTAAATAATTTACAAATAAACTTTTAGAGGATAAGCATAAAAAAGAAAATCAAGTGACGTTTCAGTCCACTACATGGCGCCAAGTACACAAACTCAAGGAGCTACTGATATATCACAAACTTGTCCGATACAATGTCAGCGCATTTATGAACGTATGAAGCTGTTAACGACACATTTGTGCTGAGTCATTTCAAAGACAACTGTCTAACAAAATAACAGCACAAACATGACTCAGCTAAAACGCTTTTGCTGACTTTTACTTACATTTTCACATCTTACATTTTCACATCTATATACATATATCCGTATACACACGTGTATACACACACATATATATATATATATATATATATATATATATACATATACATATACATATACATATGTGTGTATATACACATTATATATACACATACATATATGGATGTATATGTATATGTATATATATATATATATATATACACACATTATATATACACATACTTACATTTACTTACATTTTCACATCTATATACATATATCCGTATATATACACATGTGTCTATATATATATATATATATATATATATATATCTATATATATAGATATATATATATATATATATATACATATATATATACACACATATACATATGTGTGTATATACACATTATATATACACATACATATATATATGTGTGTATATACACATTATATATACACATACATATATGGATGTATATGTATATACATATATATATATATATGTACACATATATAGGGAGAGAGAGGATATTTGGATAATATCGTAATGCCACTTAAATATGGTGATCATATCAATTCCGAGGGTTTTGTTCTACGCAGACGACGATGGTGACGACAAACATCTCAAAGTTTGTCGTATCGGTTGAAACATGGACGCACACATGTCAGGTGAGCTAATGTTCTCCATGTTAAAGATGCTTTACTGTGATTCCATCTCTTAATCTACAAACATGACTTGTTGTTGTTGTGTAAAGTGTAAAAACTAAGTGAAAACAGTCTTCCTGGTCTTTACTCTGTTGTCATGTTGCCGCGGCAACCCCGAGACCTGGATAAGCAGAGCCGGAGAACTGGGAGGATGATGGATGAACGTGTGAACTTCTCAAAGTAAATGTTTTTTAATCTAGTTTTGTTTACAGAGTCCACATAGTGGAAATATAAGTGATAAGCTAACAACACTCACACACACACACACACAAGCTCACAGCCCATCAATCACACACACACACACACAGTGTGTTAGTCTGCTGCTGCACGGCTGAGTTTCAATCAGACACAGAGAAACACATCAGCATTCACACACACACACACACACATTAGGACTGCAATGATTAATCAATATGAATCCATAACTAAATGAATAGTCAACTGTTCAGTTTAAGTGTTTTCTGGAGTTTTCAGCTTCTTAAAAGTGAATATTTTCTGCTGTTTTTTGACAGAACAGGACATTTGAGGAACGTCGTCTTCATTTATGGACAAAATAATCGACTCCTTGAGGTTTAGGTTGTTGTTTTCGGACGTGCTGTAGAAATAAAGTTGACTAACGTGTCTCTAAAGCTCATGGTGTAGCGTCATATATCGCAGACCCCGGTAGACTCCGGGTCCTGTTGTACCACACTTCACCAGCGGGTGGCAGGTACAAGTGTGGACGCAGAGAAGAGAGCGACGCTACAGAGGAAAGGTCGACTTCTTCTTCTTCTTCTGTGTCTGCTCAGTGAGCGAGGGCTTTACTCCACCTACTGGTGGGGCGGAGCTTCACGCAAACACACCCAGGTATACCAGGGCCTTGAACTAGAGCTGAGATTGCTGATTGCTCGGTCACTCGCCACCGATTCTGATCATTGATGAATGTGTTTAGAGCTTTTTTTCATGATTAAAACAAGATTTCTGATCGTTTCAGCGTCTGAAATGTGAATATTTTCATCCTTTCTTTGACATTTGAGAACATCGTCATTTCCACGATTTCTGACATTTTATGAACTAAACGATCGTCATATTAATCGATCGTTAGTTGCAGCTCTACCTAGAACCCGTGTCAAGTTTTCTCGAGGATGTCGCTCACGTTTTCACTCTCTCACCTGTCTCTCTCTCTCTCTCTCACCTGTCTGTCTTCAGGCCGTCTTCCCCTCTAAAAGCTCCCTGGTGTTTTCGGCGGCCCGCGCCAAACCATCGGCCATCAGCGCCTCCTCCAGGCTCCTCCTGGCCTGGTGCACCTTCAGCTCCTGCTCCCTGCACACACACACACACACACACACACACACACACACACACGTTACTGTAACTCCGCCTTTCGCGCCATGTCAGCTGACATTGAGCCTCATGTGGAGGATAAAGCGGTAGAAGATGGATGGACAGAGGTGTAGTTGTATATACTTTTTATTACGGTAGAACCTCAGGACTTCAGCGAGAACGAGCGTCCAATCACATCAGGATTATCATGATGTCATGACAGGGTTAAAGGGATCTTCCCCTAAATTTCTCATCATTGATGTTGAAGTTTTCTGACATTTTTGTACTTAATTGACTTTGTGAAAATAACCTTATATTGCAGCTAAAAATTAAAACCTGCGGCCACGTTCCAACATGTGTGTGTGTGTGTGTGCTTGTGAGTGTGTGTGCGTGTGTGTGTGTGTGGTCACAGACAAAGTCGACTTTAGTTCAGGGTTTAAAAATAACTGAGTTTAAGAGAGAGAGAGAGACAGAGACAGAGAGAGAGACAGAGAGACGTCTGCTGCTGTGTTTAAAGCAACAAAAGACATAAAAGAAAATGTGTGGATTAACACAGAGAGAGAGGCGGGATCAAGGTTTACGAAGCTTAAAGAAAGAAACGATAAGAGGAAACATTTTTAAAAACGATTAAAGTTATAAACCGAAACAATAAGAAATGAAAGAAGAGAGCCAGAGAGAGAGGGAGGGAGGGAGGGCGGAGGACGAGGTGAGAAGATGAGAAGGTGGAGGAGGGAGAGGAGAGGAATGAGAGCAATTTAGGAAGACATGAGCATTCAGCTGGAGGAGGGAAGAGAAGAGGAATTGGAAATTAATGGAGGGGAGAGATAAGAAAAGGAGGAGGAGGAGGAAGGAGAAGCCTGGAGGAAGGGTGGAGATGGAAGGAAAAGAGAGGGAGGAGGGGGAGGAAAAACAAAGGACGACATTGTTTTATGGGCAAAATTTGAAGGAAGGAAAGAAATAGGGAAGGAAGGAAGGAGAGATGGAAACAAGGAAGGGAGGAAAGAAAGAAAAAAGAAGAAAGGAAGGACAGGAGAGGAGAAAGAAATAAGGAAGGAAAAATGAGAGAAGGAATGAATCAAAGAAAGAAGGAAGGAATGTGAGAAAGAAGAAGAAGGAAAAAGAAAGAAGGAGGGAAAGAAAGACGATAGGAATCAAGGAAGACAGAAAAGAGCTCATGAAGAACGTGAAGGATCAGGGAAAAAGAAGGTAAGGAGACAAGGAGGATCTGGAGGAAACAACGAGGAAGAAGAAATAAGGAAGAGGTGGAGAAGGAAGGAGCGAAGGAAAAGGACGTCTTAAAGGAAGAGAGGAAAGAGAGGGAAGGACAAAACAAATAAGGATACAAGGAAACGATACAAGGAGAGAAAGGGGTGTTGGAGGAGAAGGAAAAAAGGACAACTGGGAAGAAATAAAAAGGCAGAACTAGAGGAACTAGGAGAGGAGGGAGGAGACACTGAAGGAAACAAGGAGAGGTAAAAGGAAACGGGAGAGGAGATGAAGGGAGTGAAGGATGCAGTGATGGATTTCAGTGAGTGTGAGCTGTAATGGCTTCAGCCAGCTGTTCACACACACACACACACACACACACACAGTGTGCCCACAGTGCCCCCTGCTGTCAGGCTGCAGTAACGCATGTGTTTTCAGACAGAAGAAGAGAAAACATCCGCTGTTTTCATGTCATGTGACCACATTATTGAGGATTTATCAGCAGAATTCGGACTTTTTTCATTCATTTTTGATCTGAAATCAAACCTCACGAAAATAATAACAATAACAATAATAATACTTTACATATCTTAGTCATTACTCATGTTCTTTACAGCGGGGAAGTGAGGTCAAAGGTCATAAATGTGAGCGTTGAAACCAGCACAGAACTATTATTACCTGAAGAGAGTTCTCAGGTAATGCTCGCAGTAGTTTATGCTGTAAATATCAAGGCCATATTCTGCTGTCTTCTTTTGATTATTTATTATCTTTATCTTTACTGTAACAATGTAAATTTCCCCACTGGGGGATAAATAAAGGACTAATCTTATTTATGCAAATTAACACGAAGATGTTTAAATAACACGAGTGTACATGTGTAAATAATTGTTATATTTTCCTTTTAAAAAAAGGTGAGGTTTGATTTCAGGTCCAAAATGTGCTGATAAATGATCAATAATGTGGTCACATGACATGAAAACAGCCTCAGCTCTTACAGGTCGAGCTGCTGTGTGTGTGTGTGTGTGTGTGTGTGTGTGTGTGCACAGACAGCTAGTTTAAAGCCATTCCACTGACGAGGAAGTAAAAACTTCTTTATCAGATGATGGCGACGGCGAGGAGGAGGAGCTGAAGTGAAGAGAGCAGATGACTGCGGCGCCAAAACATTTCTGTCTGCTGCAGTTTTCAGACTTTAACGGAATCAGCTGAGTAAAATAAATAATGCCGCTATTCGCGAAAACGCACCGAACTTGGCGCTCACATCGGGAACCGCGGGAACTACGGCGTGACCGAGTTTTAGCACAATCCGATGAATTTTCCTGGAATTATAATCATAATAATATTTTTTACCAGGGTCTTTGAATGCATCTCGTTAGCTCAGAGCTCAGATTATTCACGAGTATCAAAATAAACAATAATCAGAATAAAAAACCTCTGCTGCTTCCTCCTCCTCGCTCCATCACTCCTCTCCTCTGATGGCCTGTCTCCTCTCACCCTCCCTCCCTCCCTCCCTCCCTCTCTCTCTCTCTCCTCCCAGCAGCGAGCTGACATCAGTCATCGCTCTGAACCAGCGACGGAGAGCGAGAGAAAATAATCATGATTTTAAACGAGTGACTCACAGATTCTAACATTAACAAGATTTTACTTTACTTTTTCTTTTATTAAATTACCGAGTATCGGGCCGATACTTGATCAGATATCAGACAGATAAAGAAATGTAAATTCTTTTATGCATATAAATAAAACATCTGACCGATATCTGCAGATACAGAGCTTGTGATATCGGTATCTGTCACAGAGTGGTGTGTTCCCGTCCTTAGAGCACACACACACACACATTGTTCCAACATTATCAGCCGGTATTGTCTCGAACTGTATTATGGGATGTCGCGTTTCCTCGGGTACTCTCTCACCTGATGTGTTCGTCTGTGACGGTGAAGGCCTTACACAGCGGCTGCGACGTGTTCAGCCAGATCGCCGGGTTCTTCTCGGCCGCCGCCGACGTCTGTCCCGTGATCGGAGACGAGCTCATGTGCAGAGCGCTGGCGATGGCCGAGAGGAGGGTGTCGTCTCCGGAGTCTGGACCCACACCTGTCCACGCGCACGCACACGCACACACACACACACACACACACGCACGAAAGGCAACAGACAAGAAAGCGGTCAATTTTAAATCAGAGCTATCTGGTAAAATACAACAGTTTAATGACAAGAAATGTCTTAGACAACACTAACATTCTGTCTGTATAATTGCTGTGTAAACAGTAGAACAACTATTTTAAATCATAATAATAATTAAATATCAGATTTATATGAAACTTTTAACTGAAGAAATAAAGATTCCGTGAGTCATCGACAGTCTGCAGGATTCAAAATGAATGAATGAATGGATGAATAAATACTGACAAGTTCACAGTCAGAGGTCAGAGGTCAGAAGTCACAGGTGGAGACTCACTCTGAATGCCTTTGGGCAGATTCATGGTCCTCAGAACTTCCTCTTGGACGTCGGACGACCGGAGACCTTTTAACCTTCTCTCCCAGAACAGCTGCGCGCACACACACACACACACACACACACACACACACACACACAGATGTGTCAGTTCACACGTTCACATTCAGACATGCTGTGGAGCTCCTCACGTACAGTTCTCATGAAGTGCCACAAGGGGGAGCCTGAACAATGGAAACGATACGTCCTAGGTCCCACCCACTGTTTTTACAAAGAAGTTTTGATTTGTGTGTGTGTGTGTGTTCTTGTATTTGTCCCCTTTTGTCCTATTTTGCCCCTCATCAGGACCAGTCGTCGTCATGGAGACCAAATCCTGCTTCAAGTGTGTCTCACCTGTCTCGGCTGCTCGGTTGCTCTCTGCGGGTCGGCCTTCACCTTGTTACCGGGGTGATTGGTAACCTTGGTAACGGGCTGTTTGAAAATGGACGCCGTCTGTCTGATGGGCAGAGCTGTGTTCAGATCCGGTTTTCCTCCCTGAACCAGAGACACAGAGCGTTTAGTCCTCACTCACTCACTCACTTACTCACTCAATCACTCACTCAATCACTCACTCCTCTCCTCTCCTCTCCTCTCTTCTCCTCTCCTTTCCTTTCATTTCATTTCCTTAAGTCCTATGTTCCTTCTCTCCTTCATGTACTGTTTGTCTTGAGTGAGTGTGCTTGTGTGGGTGTGGGTACGTGTGCGTGTGCGTGTGCGTGTGCGTGTGCGTGTGTGTGTGTGTGTGTGTGGAATGTAAAGAGTTAACTCTGTGGGTTTCACACACGACAACAACAACAGGAAGTCAGAGTGTGTGTGTCACACATCGATACAGAACGCACGCACACACACACACACACACACACAGACAAAATTCTTTCTCTGATCATAGTTCATGTTTTTATGAATCTTCTGTGACGTGAGGACATTTTAACACACGACTCAGGTCTGGGTTAGATTAAGGTCAAAGCTTGGTTGAGGTCTTGGTTAAGCTGTAAGACTGCTGTACAAAATAAATGTTTAAGGCTGTTTCAGTCTCTAACACGGACCAAAACCTGGTCCTAAAGAGGCAGAACCTCATGGATGCTGCTGAGCTGAAGACAAACGTCTACCTTGGTGGACAATATGTTCCATTTCTCGAAGACGAGGACATTTTCGTCCAGTCCTCGCTATTTAAAAGCCTTTTAAAGATCTGGTTTCAGGGTTTGGACCATGGTTTAGGGGGGTTTTTTATCTGTGATGGTTCAGTTCAGGACAAAGGCCTCGAGGCTGAGTGTCCTCACCAAGACTCCTGTACAAGAATATGTGTGTGGGTACGTGTTCATGCGTGTATTCTCACTTCTTTTTTTCTCTCTCTCTCTCTCTGCACGCTGCTGTGTGTGTGTGTGCGCGCTCATGTGCGTATGTGTGTGTGTGTGAGGAGTATGTGCTGCTGCTATCTCTGGTCCAAAGACTGCAGTTCACACACACGCACACACACGCACACACACACACACACACACACAGTCTGTAAAGTGTGTGTGTTTAGATCATTAAACCTGTGTTTTTAATGCTCTAAACAAACCACTAACAATCTCATAAGAGCCATAAACATCGCAGTGACGCTTCAGCGACATGAAGAGTGAGTGAGTGAGCGAGTGAGTGAGTGAGTGTCGTTGTCATGTGACCGGAACTGTTTGCATTTATTTTAAGATAAAGATATTGTTGAAATAAAAAGCAGCAGCAGCAGATGAACGCTTTTAAATAATCAGTCCACACTCAAGGCTGTGACGTCAACACTCGAGACAAAAATCTGCGAGAAGGAAAGTAAAGGGAGTCGTTCACACGAGGACGTTTAGGAGAATCTGCAACAGTGTCTGATCTTTTAGGTTCTTTATCCACACAATAACAGTGTTTGTAGACATTTAGGGAGGTTGTAAGCTCCTTTCAAACACTCAAGGTCACGTTACATCTTAAGTAAGATCAGTTCTTGAGATGATGCTCCAAAAGGATGCTTCAAAGGTTTTTCTGGAAACGCGGCACCAAAACAAAATGGACACTAAACGCTGTAGTGCATGTGCCAGGCCTGTGTGTGGCGCTGTGACACTACTGCAGAAATAGTACACAAACACAGAGGCGTGGCTATGACGTCACGCTGGTTCTGTGTGTGAGCACGGACACGAGAGGGTCGAGGGCTTTTATTTTGAAATGTTGCGTTTGTGACTGCGTGTGTTTGGCTTTAATCTGCGTGAGCGAGAGAGAGTTCTGCTGTGGATAAGAGACGCTCCTGTCCTTCTCGTCTCATAATCGTACCGGGACATTTTCATGTCGTCCCGTTCTTACGGACATGACCTGGAAACACCTGTTCCAGGCGGAGCCGACAGTAAGCTCCTCCCCCTCACAGGTGTGACCTTGTCCGTTACCTTGGCCAGGCTGAGCGCGTCGTGTCGGAGCCGCTGCTTGTTCTTCTGCAGCTTCCCGGGCATCATCTTCCCCGTCCGGAAGTCGAAGCATGCCAGATCCATGCTGTTGCCGAGGTAACGGGACAACTGGGGCTTACTCCTGAACTTCTTTCCCGTCGGACTGGAAGAGAAGAAAGAAAGAAAGAAAAACATTTCAATTCATGTGGAAAGTCACCAACGCAGAAACACTACAAAACAGCAGGTACGATCGCCAACGGAAAAGCCAATATTATTAGATATCGGCTGACGTCACTCTGACTTCTATGCTCGTGCTAGCGCCATCTACGTTTTTTTACAATGAAAACGACAGCAGAGACCGAACGACCTCTGCAGTCAGGGCATGGCGCGTATATCAGTAACGATTCTCTGAAACGGTTTGTTTTTATTAGATTCACGGCACGTAAATAATGTGTGAGATGTTGTGAGCAGCAGCAGCAGCAGCAGCAGCAGCAGCAGCAGCAGCAGCAGCAGATGCCTCAGCAGGGTGTTGCTGCTGTTCCAGTAAGTCGACCCGCTGACCGCTCTCCTTTACTGGAACTGATGAGTCATGTTACACCGCAGAAACCTCAGCTGTGAAACCGCCGAGCTGCTCCTGCGTTCTGTGCTGCTGCTGCTGCTGCTGCTGCTGCTGCTGTTGCTGCTGCAGGTCCAGGAATCAGACGACAGGAAGTTGCTGACACGGAGCCGCGCTGGCGCACATCAAACAGGAAGTGAGCACGCGCGCGCTGCCTTTGACGGAGGAAAAAAAAGAGCAGCGTCACACGGCCTGACCACAGACGTGCAGCGGGGAGTGACCAACGTTTCCTCTGTCGACTCTGTGAAGAGTGACGAGACAAAAGAGAAAAACACAGCTGTTTGATTTCCTGTGTTCCTCTGAGTCAGAGGACGACGCAAAACACGAACATTTAGACAAAACCTAACGTGGAAAACAGAAACATTACAAAATGAAGCCTTAACCTTCAGCTACCAAAATCTACACGTCGACCGATACGGGTTTTTCAACGACCGATACTGAAAGCAGTGGTTTGCCGATAATTGCAGTTTGCGATTTTTTTGGCTCATATTTTTTGCTTATTTTCTTTTTTAACAAATAACACAAAAAAATCAATATCATGTTATTTAAAATTAAACCACTTTCATCTACATTTTATGTTCTTAAATTTAACTTTTAGTAAATGTATCGAAACTAAAATTTCATACATTTTTTATAAATAAAATGATTCGGCCCATGCTGATTTATATACATATATGTATATACACATATATATATATTATTTTTTTTAAATGGTAAATATCGGCATAATTGATAGGTCTATATCTATAAATCACTGATGTATCATTACACTGACTAATATGTGGGTCAAATATTGATTTTTCAAAAATATTTTTGTCTTGCTGAAAAAATATATGAAAAAAAGCCAAATATCCTACTTGTGATAAGGAATGCAGTCAACTCGTAGTTTTGCTTGCGATTTTTGTAAAACAAAAAGTAAAACCACACTTCGGAACGAAAGCGGCGAAAGCTCAGTTTGTATCATTTCTTCTGTAAATCATAAATAACAAACCATCTCAACATTAATTACATTGCTTTTTCACGTAGGTATCAGTTCATGAATATGACAAGAATCGATGACTAACCGATATACGGTGGTGTTGTGACGTCATGTTCACCACCGGAGAGCGAGGACAAACAAACACAAACAAACTTCCCTGACCACTGTCACGTTCACTCGCTCTGATCTCTGGTGACGTCAGACAGCCGTTCCCAGAGAGCCGATCGATCGATCGATCGGTGAGCGGTTCCCGGACGTGATCGGTGACTGGTCGATGAGTGTGATCACCTGTAGTAGTAGACGTCGCTCTTCCCGGCGCTCAGCCCGGACTTCCTGATCACTTCCTCTTTCTTCCAGCCGGGCGGCAGCGCGGGGCACTCCGTCCTCTTCTTCTCCATCCTCACTCACGGGTGTCTATGCGACTTAAATCCGATCAACTCGATAGGAGACGGGGAGTCCCCTGACTCTGTGACAGGCGGCGTGGCGGTGAACGGAGCAGCGGGCGGCGGACGTTCGGTTCCCAGCACAGCGGCTCTGCCCGCCTCCTTCCCTCCGCTCTCAGCACTCCCGTTTCGGGTTAAATAAGTTTCCCGGTTCGGTCCGGAAGTGAAGAGGTCGCGGGTTAAAGCGGTTTATTTAGGGGGTTTAGTTCTTCCCCGAGAGCGACGACTCATCTGATCTGATCCGAACTGAGCTCAACTAGACCAACGGCTAAAGCGGTTTATTTAGGGGGTTTAGTTCTTCCCCGAGAGCGACGACTCATCTGATCTGATCCGAACTGAGCTCAACTAGACCAACGGCTGTGACGTAGGAGTTATCAATCTCACACACACACACACACGCGCGCGCCCTCTCGGAGATC
>NW_025321101.1:80000-140837 GCF_019176455.1 Solea senegalensis | reverse complement strand
AAAACATTATTTTATTAAACACCTTGACTGATTTAGCTCATTATGGGATTAGCGTAGTCTGAAGCAAAATCTGCTCATAATATATCTTTATATCTGTAGTTCAAATAATTCTAGGGTTTGTCATATTCCTGTTACTGAGGCTCATCAAAGTGTAAACTCTCCAGTTCACTGTCGTTTTATTGCTTTCTTTATTTCCAACATGAGATGATAAGAGTATTGATGACATCGATGAGTGATCAGCGTGAAGTAGAAGCAGCAGCTCCACGAGCCTCCATCACCTCTGTGTTTGCTGTCCACACATCGGCGTCACGTTTTCACACAATAATCACCGGGAGCTGCTTGTTTTTGCACCGAGACCCGAAACGAACGTGTGGAGCAGCCGGTGGACGGGTTCTGACCGAGCCGCGGGACATCTGGACCCGTTTTAGGAGACAAAGAAGAGGGAAAAGTCGCGGGTCCGCGTCGCTGACGGCGGCGATCAGACGAGGTTTGGAGTCTCCGCAGACAGAAAGCCGAGACTCCCGGAGCTCTGCGCGGCTCGTCCATCAGCACACACGCCGCAGCTGTCGGCTCCATCCACCGCCGGCTTTCAGCGCATGTTCTACCGTCATGTTATGGCGTTTTATCGGTGAAGAGAAAACACAAGTGTCCCGGTGTTGAGAGAGCACGGACGGGGCGCAGTGTCGGGGTTGAGTCTCCACGGTTCTCATGGTGTGTTTAAGGACAGCCCCCTACTCAAATGAAATCAGTTGACTCTGACTTCTCATCAGCGAACACTAAACATGGCAGAAGAAGCACCAGCCCCCGCCGCGGCTCCGGCCAAGGCTCCAGCCAAAGCCCCCAAGAAGAAGGCAAGCAAGCCCGCGAAGGCCGGACCCAACGTCCGCGAGCTGATCATCGCAACCGTGACCGCGTCCAAGGAACGCAGCGGCGTGTCTCTGGCAGCCCTGAAGAAGGCTCTGTTCGCCGAAGGATACGATGTGGAGAAGAACAACAGCCGCGTGAAGACCGCCGTGAAGGCTCTGGTCGCTAACGGGACTCTGGCTCAGCCCAAGGGAAGCGGAGCCTCCGGTTCTTTCAAGCTGAACAAGCAGAAGGCCGAGCCTAAGGCCGCCAAGCCGGCCAAGAAGGTCGCTCCTAAGGCCAAGAAGCCCGCCGCTAAGAAAGCCGTAGCCGCCAAGAAGGCAAAGCCCGCAGCCAAGAAGCCAGCGGCCGCTAAGAAGTCCCCGAAGAAGGCAAAGAAACCAGCGGCGGCGGCGGCCAAGAAGGCAGCCAAGAAGGCAGCCAAGAGCCCCAAGAAGGTCGCTGCTAAGAGCCCCAAGAAGGTCACCAAGAAAGCCGCTGCTCCCAAGAAGTCTCCCGCCAAGAAGGCGGCGAAGCCCAAAGCAGCGAAGAAGACCGCGGCCAAGAAGAAGTAAACGGTGTCTGACGAAACACCTGCAAATACAAAGGCTCTTTTAAGAGCCACACAAGTGTTTCTACAAGAGCACAAACACTCTGAACTATCTGACTGGGGATTTTCATTTAAGATCATTTAACAACATAAGCAGTACCTGCTGCACGTGGTGCATCTGCATATAGTCGCTATATTTTTATTATTCATCTGTAACATCTGTGGTCTCATTTAATAATGGGTTAATAATTTAATGAATACGTCCCACAACAAAAGTAAATCACCTTAAGATAAATCATTCCGCCATTTAAATCATACATGTTTAAATAGACCTGTATTTTTCATAATATGAATACACTTTATTATAATAATGATAATAATTTTTGTACTATTTTCATCCTCCCTAATGATTCATTTAACAACATAAGCTGCTCCACGTGGTGCATCTGCATATCTACAGTTTATATATTACATACAGCAGATTACATACAACATAATGTTATATATATATATATATATATAACATATAAAAAATTAATTAAAAAAATTAAACGTCAACTAAATTTCAAGTCAACCAAAAACATCTCGTCAGGTTTGAAGTACCCCACCAAGGGGGTGATAGGAGGATATATATATATATATATATGTAACATCATGTTGTATGTAATCTGCTTCTACATATTTAAATCAAAATTGAGAATAATATGTTGAGTACCAGCCACCTTATGTTCCAAGTTATGCACTAGTTATAATATATATGTAATCTTGTAATCTACCCCTTTATCCCAATTAATTAGCAGTTTACACATATTTCCCTTACTGACTCCCACTGTAAATACTTTGAATACTTTTTTTACATATCCTTCTAATTTTTATTGAGGTATTGGTGCAGTGTTTTCTTCTTCTACTCTTTATCTCTTCACTTGCACTACTAGAGCTGTCCTTTAATCTTGTTGTACACTGTATAATGACAGTAAAGGTGATTCTCAAATAAATCAATTACATACAATACATGAAACACGGGGAAACACTATGTCCTTTCTAGTATTTGTCATCATATACACACACACAAATACTATAATACAGTATTTCAGTGAAAGAAAACAGAATGAATCTACATGGTTATCAGTTAGTTATAGTAGTGACTAGTACCAATACGGCAGCATTTTGATACTGACATAGCTAACTATCAAAATACTATTAATACTGTTGTTTATTGGTAGCAGGAACAAGAAATTCTCCATATAATTTGCGTATTTTCTTTATTCAAGATATTCTTAATTACATCATGTTTTCACATTAACTGCAGATACAGGGTATTATGCTAGAGAATCACATATACTGCGTACATCTATTTAAAATTGCATAACAATGAAGATGATCAGCTCTTTACAGAGTCGGTGTGTGGCTCTTAAAAGAGCCGTTGTGTTATTCAG
Organism: Solea senegalensis; assembly: GCF_019176455.1. NCBI lineage: Eukaryota > Metazoa > Chordata > Actinopteri > Pleuronectiformes > Soleidae > Solea > Solea senegalensis. The sequence continues at coordinate 138,008 of NW_025321101.1, read as the reverse complement.
CGTCGTGTTGCGTTCAGGTTCCAGAGTTTAACCGCCGAAGCCGTACAGTGTGCGGCCCTGCCTCTTGAGAGCGTAGACCACGTCCATGGCGGTGACGGTCTTCCTCTTGGCGTGCTCGGTGTAGGTGACGGCGTCACGGATGACGTTCTCCAGGAACACCTTGAGCACACCGCGAGTCTCCTCGTAAATGAGGCCGGAGATTCGCTTGACTCCGCCGCGGCGAGCCAGACGGCGGATGGCGGGCTTGGTGATTCCCTGGATGTTATCACGGAGCACTTTGCGGTGACGCTTGGCGCCTCCTTTACCGAGTCCTTTGCCTCCTTTGCCGCGTCCACTCATGATCTCGATGAGAGAGTTTGTTTGTCAAAATTTCAGGAGGCGCTGATATTTAGGACCAGACTGCGGACGTGATAGAAAACACAAGTGACCTCATCCTGCGGACACACGCTGTGACCACGAGAGGGCGCGGACTGTGACCAATCAGAGCTTAAGAGACCAGATTCAAAACGTTTAGAGTTTGTTTTATATGGTATTCCGTCGTATTTTATGTATACATATTACATATTATTACCAGTAGTTGTATTTGGACCACACCCAATGGCTCGTGGTAATAGAATAAAACAAAAAATACTTTCTGGAACAAAATCACATTTTTTCATAATTTTTTTTAAACAAGAAGAACGACAAAATTTCTTTTCTTTTTTTCTTTTTTAACTTGATATGTTTATTGATGGTATTGAGCCGTCAGCTATTGTTGGGTCACTGTTACGCTCGGGTGTCTCGCAGGTGCAAAGCCGACCCGGTTCTGCCCTCTGTCGAAGATGCTGTAGTACTCGGTCAGAAAGACGTCTCCCAGGATCCACAGCGGTCCCTCGGGGGACAAGATGTCCACGGTTTGGAAACCGCTGAAACACAGCTGCTTGTCGCCGAGCATCTCCTGAAGTTTGAGAGATTTATGTTTTTTTATGTAAGTTCAGGATAGAAGAAACTATTTTGACATATTTGTAATATTAGCCTGTGGTAACATTTCAAATTGAACAGATGACGTTCGGCTTTGGCCTCGGTTTCATTTGCAGATAATTGACTTTACTCCCCATAAGTATGTTTTTATAAGCAAGTTATCGCTATAAAATAAATGATTTTTGTTTTACGTACCCTAAGAATTAGCCTTTTATTTGTACTCTAACCCAGGGCCTTGCCTCACAGAGGCGGCCATCTTGCACCACCATGATTCCATGGAAACCAAATGGGCAAACCACTCGAAACCCGATTTGTCCGACACGTGTGAAAGCCCAACAGTTGTGTTTGACAACCACTTTAAAACAAAGAAATAAACCTTTACCCTAATGGCTAACATGTGTTTATCCTATAAGAATAAGTATTAAAACACAATGCAGTATAAAATTATTATATTTAAAAGGTCCGAAACTGCTTTTATTGGAACAAATTGGTTGTTCTGGTACAGATCGGGTGAGCAGAGAAGTCTAGACTATTGTTGCAATCTGTCGTCTCACCAATAGATGTCACTGATTATTATACACTGGACCTTCCACCTATAGGCAGGAACAGCAAAGTCAGCAAAGCAAACAGAATTGGAGGATTTTTCCAAAGTTCCAGGACTTGAAATTGCCCGATCAATAGTCTGGAACAACCAAAAGCCCCGACCTTGCAAATCTGAGACTCTCCGTTTAAAAAGTTCATGTCTTTTGTGTTCACACAAAAAAGGACATTTCCAAAAGAAACCAAACCAAAAACAGACTACAAGTAAAACTGCCGTCGTTACCTTACGGACGTATTGTTCAGCCGTCAGCGTGTACTCTTGTCCTCCCAGGACAAACGTCACATGAGGCAAACTGGACAACCTGACACAGTCGATCAGAAACTAAAGACACACACAGAAGTAAAGGTTGAATCAGATGACACACCATGTTACTAGCATGTTTTTCCTGAACAAAAACCCTCTTCTTCTTCTCACTTCTCCAATGTTTGTGGGTGTGGCTCCAATCAGCTGCTGGAGGTTGAGGATGTCAGAGGTCGGTCCAGCAATGAGGGAGGTTCCGGTATCGACAATCGCTTGGCAACCGTGAGGACAAAAGGAACTCATACCTTGTACCGCCACACTGAAACGTACATTCAGAGCAAAAAGGTAAATTTTTTCAGTTTTTCCCCGAGTGTCGGTACAAGTTTGTGACTTTAGTTTGGGTTTCAGATCAAAAACAATTCAGAAAGAGGAAACGAGTGAAACCTGTCCACTTTGATTTGCCAGTATCCCTTTGCAGTCACTGGAATCCAGTTAATTGGCCCAGTGTACAAGGACTCGTCTGTTCCCCCCAACATCAGCTCACCCTCTGGTCTGTTGCTACTGGATTTCCTGCAGAAACAAACAAAACCTTTAAAGGTTAGAAATCATGCTGAATTTCTCAGAATCTAGCAAAACTGCAGATCCCGCTGACAAATATCTACTCCAGATGTCTTGGTTTCTTCTCCAGTTTTTGGTGAACCTTCAGAAATCCATGTGAACTCCCTGGACCAACCTCCAAAAACAGACGGAGGAAGGTTCAAATCCTTTGTGGTCCACCAAATCTTCAAGAAACCCCTAGAGATGCTAGACAATTTTAAACCCCCTGAAGTCTTCTGAAGTATTTGAAATCTTCTAGAACATCCTGAAAATTTGCTAACTTTGCCAAAGGTCGACTGAAACTACACCTGGAGAACCTTTGGAACAACCATACAACTTAGAGGTTTCTTGTTTGACATGGTAGAGCTCATAAAGACATAATGAACATAGCACCTGCTAAGGTAGAAGGAGAAGATGGGCTGTTCCACCGCCTTCTGCGCCAACATGCTGTCAAAAACGGGGTTCCCAAGTATTTCTGCAAGGGACGGGTAACCCATTCCCAGAACGCCGTCAAACTTCGCCATTGCAAAGGTAGCACCGGGTTCGTAGACCGACTCTCCAAACTCCTGGTTCAGGACACTGACTTCACCAACCTGGAATAGTAAACAGCGGCGTCAAGCTGCGTCAGCTTCATATGTTGACAGTTTGGTTTTTACTTTGCCGGTTCTTTCCCCAAAGCTGTTTTTGGGTGATATCTTATTTGGATATTTAATGACAATGAGCGTTGACTAATGGTTTATTTGCATTTGGGCAGATGTTTGAGAAGATTCACATTCACAACTAGGTCTTAGTTCTCCAAAAACACTGAATCAGATGCATCTGGACTTGAAGACATTTGATTTTTAGGGTTCGGGATTTGTTATTTTCAATCGATTCAACACGGGCACCTTCAGAGTGTCTCTGGCCATGACGCCCAGCAGGTGACCAGATCCATAATGAATCCCAAACATCCGACCGTCATGACGAAACGTCGTGGAGTCAAACGCCCTGAAGCGCCGGTGTGACACTGCAAAACACACACACACACACACACACTGAACAACCTTGAACTTCTTATCACAGCCTGGAACAAACTCAACCTTGAGTCATGTTGTCCTGACCCACAAACGTATCTCACTCAAACACTCGTGAGTTTAAATGTGCAGAATTGAACATTATTGTGTGTGTGTGTAGACTTTTCTTGTCAGTACCAGTTATCCTCATGGAGACCAAAACTTGGTCTCCATGAGGCAGAACCTCGTCTCTGAGGAACTGGTTTAAGATTTGAATTGTGGTCATGGTTAAACATTTCCTGGTTATGGTTAAGGTCCTAAGAAGAATAGCGGCGCCATTGTGTGTCTGTGTTGGGGTACCGCAGGCCTCGCTGACACAGTAGCTCGATGGCACCCACAGGTCGGCCGAGCCGGTGTCAAACACCACGGAGAAGTTCTGCTCCGGAGTCCCCAACTTGATTTCACCGTAGAACTGAGCCTGACGCACAAAAACAAAAGACACGGAAAAGAAATTTGAGTTTGCTCACACAAGAACATCTTCACGGACTTCTGTTCTTACGTCCATGAAGTTGTAGATCCTCTCACTGGAGCGTCCCAGTCGCAGCGACGGCGTGCCGGGCGGGAAGCACTGAGCGTAGCGGCGGCTGAACATGTCGGGGTGGTGGTCCTTCAGGAACTCCTCCAGCCGGCCGTCGACTCGCAGCTGCGAGCGAATGGAACGCACCCGCTTCAGGGGAATCCTGCCAGGGTTTAATGACAGTTCAGTGTCTTGGAAACTTGAATATTGATTATTTGATGTCGATATTGTTAAATGTGATCAGATTTGGTGCATTGATGATTTTTATATACGGTATTCTGTACGTTTCAGTCTCATTAAATAAATAACTCCTATGTACTTCCCTCCAACACATTATTTCACATACTAAAACAAACCTTATGAATTCCATCTGCTATTAAACATAACATTTAGCGCACTATTTAACCGCCATACTACTGAGGTCTTCTGGTTTAATTCTTTAAAATCCCTTGTACGTGGACTCAGAATAAAACCATTCCCTATTTAAAACCCTTTGACTTTGATGTAAAACTGAGAGAAGATAAAACGTACAAAAATTACATTTATTCGTGACCCCAAAACAAAAATAAACTAGTAAGTTTTACTGTAAAAGTTAAGGTGTTTTAAGTGAAGATGTAGTTTCTGCTTACCTGACGACCGCTGAGCTCGTCCATGTCCAACACAGCAGAACCAGCAGCAGCTTCTTCAACATGTCTGCGTCTCAGAGTTTGAACAGAGACTGAGGACGTTTGACGACGAGGAGACGGGGTGTGTGTTGGTGACAGATGAGGCTACAGCAATCATTTATCATTATTGATTTAAATGTCATATTATGGCCTCATGGAAACCGCAGTGTTGGTTTAAATAAATATTTTTGTTCCTCGATGACGAGACGGGCGATCGTGAACAGAGTTAAATAAAATTAAATAAATTAAAGTTCTGGATGTTTTTTGTCAGGGTCAATAACCTTGTAGCTTGTTGACACACTGAGGTTTAAGTCACTGTGACCTGATGACACAGAAACATTTTAGTTTATTTGGCACCAGATTTCTCCATACACAGTATTTTTTTACTGGCATTTTAACATAACGTCTGAATATTTTCAACCAGAAATTTGAAGTTTTTGTGCATCTTATGCAACCACTCACTCCATCTCACTAAATTCCATTCAAAAAATGTGCATTTTTAGTTCACAGGGACACAGGAGTTGTTGATCCACTGCTGCCTCTGTCACCAAGTTCACATGTGTTCATTTGAGAATTCGGCATTTGAAATCCTTTGTTCAGATTTACCTCAGTGACACAAAGTGACCACACGAGGCAGCAGTAGACCAGCAGCTCCTGTGTCCCCGCAAGCTAAAATCACTGATTTTCTCGAGGGGCTTTGGTGTGGGAGAGTGAGTGGTTTACAAACTTCCATTGCCTGTGGGAAAAGTCGAACAGTGGGATAAAGACATGAACATGTTCTTATGACATCGTAGACACTGATGATTTTTAACTACTAAAACGAAACTATACCTTTAAATTGAGTCTTTTAAAAAGTGATGAAAGACGAGTGAAAACCTACTGATGACAATTGGTTCATTTATTTCAGTAAACAAAAACAGTCCCAACTTCCTGTGCTAACACGACACCTGCTAACGTTAGCATCACAAACCGTACTGACCTACACATTATCGCCGTTAGCAATTTGTCCCGCTAGCTTGAGCAGAAGCCTCAAACGTTCGCGGCACCGGGAGCTTGATGTAGCATCAGTGCTTCCACAGTGAGTTTTGACAACGGAGAAAACACAAAAATAAACCAGCGGAGCGTTTGTTTAATTTGAACTACAGAGGTGATAAATAACAAAACTGAAGCTCCTCCCCCTCTTCTTCTTCTTCATCCTCTAGCAGGGGTGATGGTCCGGAACTCTCTTCCTACAAAAAACAACACAGGAAGCACAGCCGTCAGGAGCAACGTGGGGTTAAGTGTCTTTGCCCAAGGACACATGGGCACGTAGACTAGGGGAGCAGGGAATCAAACCCACAACCTTTGAGTCGAAAGACAACTTGCTCTACCGTCGTACTGACCTGGGCGCAGCTTTGATGATGTCGTCGACCCTCAGGATCATCTCGGCGGCCTCGGACGCACTTAGCAGCACCTGGCGCTTCACCTGGAACGACTCGGTGATGCCCATCTCGGCCATGTCGCCCACAGTGCCCTCAGACATGTCTGCGAGGAAAACAAACGCACCCACGTTACAGTGCTGAAACAAGCCTCGACAAATTGTAGTTGATATTTTATGTTGTTTGCTTCAACTGTGTCAGATATCGATATCACAAACTTATCTTCCAATATCAATATTAGTACATAGTCATTTTAGAGTTATTTCAAAAGACACAAATATTGTTCTCCCAAAAAGGAACAAACGGCCCAAACATGACTTTCTGACCTTTTTTATTCACAAATCGCCAACATTTTCTCAGTCTTTTATGACAACATATTCTGCCCACGCGAAAAACGCTGCTGCATTTAGCAAAAACTCACCAACAAGTAGGTGCAAAGGTAGCATGTTTGACTGCTTTAGTAATGCTAACACATCGGCTATCGCTAATGAAACTGCAGTGCCATCCGCTAATGGTTGAATTTGTACACAGTACCTCACAGTAAACAGGCTAAACAACGGCAGTCAAACACTTCTTATGTCGCAATTTATTGTCAGAGATTTGCAGCCCCGTCACTGGTTCAAACAAAAGTTTGCATCAAATTATATTGTGTTTTGCAGCGACTCACTCAGTCCAGACGTGGTCTTGTTCTCCTGGTGTGCAGCTCTCAACTGGGCCACCAGGTCGGCGCTGTCGTAGCCGGCGTTGTCGGCAATGATGGTCGGCAGCTGGAGAGAATTAAAAAAATGTTTTTACTTTAACAATGCGTCTTTGAAACCCGCCCGTTGGTTTTGTTTCGGGGTCGCGTTCGTACCATCCTCAGAGCTTTGGCGAACGACTCCATGGCGACCGCCTCCTTCCCTGGTGTCTTGTTGGCCAGATCGGTCACCACCTTCGCCATCAGCATCTCAGAGCAGCCTGGCAAGGAGGGCGGAGTCAGAATGAACAGGTGTGTGAGGGGCGATTATTTCCCCGGGCCCAGTGACAGCAGTTTATTTCAGTTAAATAAGAAGAAAAACAAACGGCACGGATGGTTAAACGTGTGACGCCGTACCTCCTCCGTAGACAGTGCGAGGCTCCTTCACAGTCTGAGCCAACACGCACAGGGCGTCGTGTAGCGAGCGCTCCGCTTCGTCCACGATCTGCTGAGTCGCTCCACGCAGGACAATGGTGCACGCCTCACCTAAAGGGTAAAAAATAAAGTTCAAACGATAACGCGACACGTCATTTTGTAGCAGATGTTCAGATATTTTCGCCTGGGATGCACCTGATGGAAGTTAACGGCTAAGCTAACAGGTGAGTCAGCAGATGCATTTACAAAATATTATAAGTAACAAATACTTAATATAGAAATATAGAACTCAGATACTTGACATCGGATTCTAAGATAGCTGATTAACGGATTAATTGCACTGACGACTCATTTGTTTTTCAATGAATGAGTTCGGTTCAGTTTCTACCAGTGAAAATGGTTAGCACGACTTCTCAACTGGAATACAGTCAACTAGGAGGTGCGTCACCCTTAAATCCGACTTTAGATGTAAACGGAACACAGCATAAGACCAAGCATCGCCATCTGCTGGACCACACAATAATTACATCAGACACTCTGGATTTTAAGGTTCAAATTTGAACTTTCCACCACAAAATTCAAACAGATATCGCAACTTACCCATGTCGACTCCAGAGAAGTGGATGAGCAGGTCCTCTCCGATCATCACCTCCTCGATCAGTTTGCAGTGTCCGAGCTTCACCAGCTCGGGGTGGTCGAAGGTGGAGGTGATCTCTCCGCCTGAAGAAAACAAACGCATACGTGTTATTGCGTGAACGGGTGTGTCACATGTTAGCCTGTGAGGTTTCAGACTCTGACGCACCAGTGACCAGCGCGAGGCGCTCCACGCCGGCAAAGTCAGCGTGCTCGATGGCCATGACGCCGGCCTGAGCGAAGAGCTGCTCTGGGTAATTATAGATCAACTGTCTGAGGAGAGAAAATAACGCGCGTTTTAGTTACGACACGCAAACATGCGAATCAAACACACGACATCATCGGAATCACTTTTCTTTCTACCTGTTGATGAAGCAGTTGATCCCGTGCTTGAGGATCCGGTCGACCTTCTCCTTCATCTTCTCTTTCTCCGCAAGTTCAATCTCCGCGACCTTCGCCATCGAGTCGACGCGAACCCTGGAGCCGAAAATCTGACACAACAGGGATCGCGAGTGAGGTCAAATTATCGAGAGAACCTTCTGTGAATCATTCACTATTTTAGCATGAATTCACTTCTAACGGTTCAAATGGATTCCACATGTATCCATATCCTCATATGTCATTTACTTGTTTGGTCCATAAAACGTCAAATAAAAGTTCCCCAAACCTCAAAATTACAACTTTAACGTAACGTGTTTGGTCAACAAAAACCAGAATTTTTACTTTCTTGTGATGCATGTGAAGTGTCTTTAAAACTTTAAAAACAGTTTTATTCCTACCTTGATCTTGTCAGTGTCCATTCCGGTGTTGGCGATCAGGATGTTCACATTCTCCAGCCTCTTGGGTTGGTTCACGCCGATCTTCTTGTCCAGCAGGAAACCTATAGCAAGAGATCATGACGCGTTAATAAACACAGCAGCGAATCAAGAGAGCAAGCAACGCTGCGATTAACGACTCACCTTCGTCCAGGTACGAGTCGGTGAGGCTGCCGCCCAGCTTCTTGATGACGTGGATGGCCTCCAGGTTCCCGGAACCCTTCAGCCTCATGACAGCTTTGACGGCCAGGTGGGAGAAGTGGTCTTTGTGGTGAGTCAGCAGTTTGGAGGACAGCGTGGTGCGGGCGATGTTCAGCAGGTCTTCCTGGAAACGAGCGTCGTCGTTGCTACAGAGACGACAAGGGAGAACCCATATTTATGAATTTGTCGGCTCCATAAATGTGAATATTTTCTATTCTTTGATTTTTCAGCTTCTTAAATGTGAATATGTTTGGTTTCTTTGCTCCATAAAACAAAGAAATCGTTCAAACTGAATCATTTTGGTTTGTGGTCAAAAATTTGATGTTTGAGAACATCATTTCTAGGTTTAGGGAACAATAATCAACAATTCTCAACATTTTATGAATCAAAAAACAAATCGATTAACTGAGATAATAATCAACAGATGAATTGATCAAAATAATTGTAAGTTGCAGCCGTAAAGTTTCCAGAGTTGTTTTAAATTGAAACTGCAGTACCATTTTTAAACACTGATGGCCGCTGTTGTTCATATTACACAAACAATCATCAGTAACATCCTCTCACCTGTTATCGACTGCAGCTTCCCTCAGAGCGTCTCTGGCCGCCTGCGTCGCCTGCCTCCAGCCAGAGATGATCGTCTGTGGGTGGATCTTCTTGGCGATGAGAAGCTCCGCCTCCTACAACAGTGACAGTGGCATTTAAAGAGTGACTACATTTTTATTCACCTTCATATAAAACATCAGAGTGAAGGGGTCGTTACCCTCAGTAGCTCGGCCGCCAGCACGGTGACGGATGTCGTCCCGTCGCCGACTTCGTCGTCCTGAACCTTTGACATGTCTGCAGGTCAAAGATGATTCCATAATTACTGATTCTGACAGAGTTAGCGAAGAAAAATAGGACCTTTGAAGACATAATCTGGCACTTTTTTCATCGTTTACTGACAACAAACTACTCGACCAGCATAACTGAACACACACATTCAGCATCTTCACTCACCAACCAGAACTTTGGCAGCAGGGTTGTCGATTCCGATGGCTTTCAGGATCGTTGCTCCGTCGTTGGTGACGGTCACTGAGCTGTTCTTCCCTCCACTCAGCAAGATCTTATCCTGGAGAGAAAGATCACATGACACGCTTAATTTAGCCAAAGGAAAACAGTATCTGCAACAAAATCAAGTCACACTTCGTGTTTTTGCATCAAAACTCAAAACACAGTCTTTGGGTTCCCAAAGACTGGATCGAGACCCACAGATGAGACATAGGAGATTATCTTTGGGTCCCCAAACAATTTGCAGAATTTTCCCGACCTTTTAGTTCAGATTTAAGTACATAAGTATTAAATAACATATATTAAGTTAAGTTAAAACTAATTTACCAAACAAAAAGGTATAATATTGAGATTTATGTCATCATTAAAAAGACCTCAACAAAAGAGGTGTTGGGAAACACTGAGCTATTTTAAAAACATGGTGGTCCAAAATGGCAGCCTTTGTAGAGCTGATATAAATATCAAAGTCTAAATTAAATAACTCAAACAGACAGATACTTGTAAAAACACAATCTTCAACTTCTACCAAAAGACTTCGGGTTCAAGCTTTCAACACGTTTCCTTCTCTTCAGACTAAAATCTTTGACAACAATCTACACTCAGGGTTCAGTAATTAGTTCAATAGGTCACATGTTGGATTTTAAATCACTCACCATCCCCTTTGGACCCAGGGTGCTCTTTACCAGGTCTCCGATGGCGATGGCGCCAATGAATGACGACTGAAGAGGAAACAAAGAAACAAAAAGGTTTCAGGAGATTGGAAATAATAAAAATGACAAAAATAACAAGAAAAATACAGAAAACAGCATCAAACAAATGACAGAAACACTCACCAGTCGTGCAGTCTCTGCTTTCTCTTCATCAGCTCCATGTCTGAAGATGCTAACCGGGGCCATCGATAGGGACGCCTGCAGAGAGACAGCAACACCGATCAATCAATAAATTACAGGAATTCACTCATTCACACTTTAATCTTACCATGAATTTAAAATTTAAATGTAGGTGAGAATTTATCAACTGATCAGCCACAACAATAAGATGAGTGCTGCTGCGACTATTTTCATATTCAATTCTTCTGTCCATTGCTTTCTCGATTAATCAATAAGTGGTTTGGTCCACAAAAATGGGTTAGGGTTAGTGTTTCTCAAATCTCAAAGGGCAAATTAAGATTAAAAATCTTAATTTTCAGGATTGGGGAACACCAAATTAGAGTGGACAGCAGATGTATGCAGAATGAAAACAGGATAGTGAAGACGTAAACACACAGAGAACTACAGCTAAAACAGTAATTTAAATTTGAAATATTTCCAAAGTCTTTAAGAACAGCACACAGGATATTAAATGATAAGCTACAGTATCAGTAACAGCTTTAACATATTTGTATATTCAAGCAACACCAATAAATCAATGATACAATTTTAAATTGTAAAAAAAGTAAAAAAGGGCGGTTTCACTCATTTGTTTTTTCCACTTAAATTAAGAATAAACTTCATATCAGTATGATACTGCTGTTTTTGTTCAATTCACATTCTATTACAGTGTGGGATTAGATTTGACCAGTTTGTTTTTTATTTTTTTCAAATCTTTTACTCATAAAACTTTACAGGAGCGCAGTAAACGGCAATGTAGGGCTTTTATTTTCTTTAAAGGAAGTGACTTTTACATCGACTTTTTGTCGATTTTGTTTAAAGACAATTGAAAAGAGGATGTTAACAGTACATATTAAGAGGACGATGTTAACAGTAACAGCATTAATATATCTCAATATTCAAGCAACAACAATAAATCAATGTTCGAATTACAAATTGAAAAGAGGATATTATGGCCGAACCAGAAGTCATTTTTCCTAGAAACATGGAAGGTAGCATCAGTCTAGCCCCGCCCCTGTCATCCTGGAAACCGCTAGAAGCTTCCCACAATGAATTATACATTAAAAAAGGGAATAAAAAAAGCTACGATAAAGTCAACATAAACACTATATTTAATAAAGATAAAAATTCGATTACTTACATCGCGTATTTTATGTCTTTATATCTCAGCTAAAACTGATGTGTTCCGTGTCTGACAGCCACAAAGCCCTGATGACTAGCTAACACAGCATGCTAAGAAAGCTAGCTACGCATAAAGAGCAGGAGCCATGTTAAAAGTGCGTCAACGCACATTTAAAACTAATGAGTTTATGTGACGTTTACATCAAACGTGTCGACATCAGCACAGTTTAAAATGATGAGGTTTGAAACGGCTTGGTGATAGTAGCCGCACTTAGCTTAGCCGCTAGCGCACTCACATAACGCCCATGTGCCTCCTCGCCGGTAGCACCGTTAGCTCGGGGCTAACAGGAGACGCTACAAACAACACGGACTGATAAACGTGCTGTTTAGCGGAGTCACTGCGTGTGTGGGTTCGTCAACACTCACGGATTTTAAATTAAACCCGTGTATGATGCTGAAAAGGCGAGGAAAAATCAAAGTTTACACTCACCATGATGACTGAGGGTTTAGGGCAGGAGCCGTACACGCACAGAAGGGAGGGTTGGACCGGAGAGTGACGTAGTTACGTACAGACGAAGTGATGCGTTCGGGGGAAATCATGGAAAACACAGCACTGTGGATATTGACAACAAAAGAAAACGAAGACTGTAACACGAATGCAATTTAATACAATTATAAAGTGTCTGCTGGTTTGTACACGTCCTTTGATCGGATCTTTGCTACAAAAAAACCCAAAGAGAAACATCTGAGGCCAATCTTTAAAGTAGAAAACAAAATCTGACAGAGAATGGAGAATGATGGAGCAAACAAAATTTATTTTTCAGTTTAAAAAAATAACAACAACAAAAGGAACAATCCAAAACATCATTTCTTCTTCTTCAGGCCTCGCCTCCTGCGCTGGTGACCGGCAGCCTGCACGGGCAGACAGTAGATGTGCATGGGGAATGTCCTGAAGTAGCTGCTGACCCACGGTCTGAAACACACACACAAGTTATCTTTATTTATTTATTTCACTGGAAAATACCGACAGGAATTGTGTCTCACAGTTTTGGTTGCATTTCTGAATTTGGCCTGTCACGCATAGCATTCCACATGATTTTGGAAGTCAGAATTTATAAGTTCTTAGTTATAAGTGTCAATTGTCAACATCGCATATGTGGTATCCAAAATTCTTGGGGGGAAAAAGCTGGGATAGAACAACATTCCAGGGCGTTCCAGGGTGCAGGGTGATATTTCAGCCACCAGTGGCTTTAAAGCACACTTTAAGCTTCCAGATTCTTAATATTGTTGGTGAGAGAAGATACGTCCAACAGGTAGATGCATTTGAAGGTTCGCAGGTAGCCCTGAGGTGGCCCCTAGGGACTAAAACTCTAATTTTTCTTTCAGCTCTTACTAATTGCCTGCCAGGGGTACTGGAGACCCCAAACTACTGGAAACCCCAAAGTGTTGTGGTCCACCTGAGAAGACTGTCTAATTCCTAAAGGCCCACAGTGAGACCCAGGCAGTCTCCAGTGGCCCTGAACATAAAATATCTTTGAGTAAATCTGAATGGTCTGCCATAGTTCCCAAAGACACCAGATGACCACCAGGGGCTCCAAACTCAGACTATATCTTGATGTCATCTGAGTTGTTTTCCAGGGGTATCAGGGGCACCACACTAAAAATCTGGTTTTGATCCATCTGAGTGGACTGACATGATTCGCAATGGCCCCAAATGACTCTCGAGGGCCCAAAGGTTCACCTGTTTTTATGATTACATTTGCTTACTCTCCAATAGTTCCCAAGAACCCCAAATTCTTGTTCTTGTTCTTCTTTGTCTATGGGGTTTAACCGCAGCTTGAATCCACAATGTCTCGTTACTGCCATCTTCTGGACATGGTAAACTCCACTGGTCATATTCTTTCTTACTTCTTATCTCCTGTCCTTTTTTAAATGAGAACTTAAGGAGATCTGAGTTGTCTGGAGGAGGTGCTAAAGTTAGAGTTAGGAGCGAATGAAAATGCTAGCTCGCTAGCTAACAGTGTGTGTGTGTGTGTACTTGGCCACTCGCTGGCTCAGACTCAGGTAGCACAGGTTTTGCCACAGCGTCATGTTTTCCTGCTGATGGAGGAATTCCGCCTCTTGCTGTCGCTCCATGTCCAGACGCAGCGTCTCCCGAAGCTCCGCCTCAATGCGACCAAGCTGCAACACACACACACACACATACATATATGACATCACTATGAAGACAGGAAATGATGTCATACACAAAGTGAATCTTTTCCACAGGTGCGTCACCTCCTCCAGCAGACTCCGGTTGTCCTCTACTTCCCTCTGCTGATCGCTCAGGGGCGCTGCGCCGGACACTTCCTGTTGTCCCTCCACTTCCTGTCCCTCCACCTCGTCCACGACTGGTCCGCGTCCACCTGTGTGACGACGGCGGGCGATCGGGGGCAGGAAACAAGTGCTGAGAGAGAGAGAGAGAGAGAGAGAGAGGGGGATGAGTTCATATTTCCATTCAGATTTGTTTACACTCGAGTCTGATGTCTAATGTATCCCTGTGCCACACACACACACACACACACACACTCTTATCAGATTGACCTGTGCAGACTGAGTTTCCACTTCCTCTGTCAACTGCAACAACGTTTCCACTCGTTGTTTTGTGCACAGAGAAAAATGGTGACACATTGCATTCGCTATTTATCAATATGACCTTATGACCTTAGCATAAGACACAGAGGCTCACTCTGAGCTGGGCACACAAAGAAGAACAGGTTTTCATCCACTCATTGAAATCTACATCATCTTAGGTCTACAGGAACTTAAGTTTGTAAAACACTCACTCTCTCACACCAAACCCCATAGAGAAAATCAGTCATTTTAGCTCACGGGGACACAGGAGCTACTGGTCTACTGCTGCCTCGTGTGGTCACTTTGTGTCACTGATTTAAATACAGGCAAAGGTTTTTAAAAGCCGAAGTCACTAAAATGAGACATTAGAGCTTAGTGATGGAGGCAGCAGTGGATCAACAACTCCTGTGTGCTGTGATGTTAAAATCACTGATTTTCTCTATGGGGTTTGGTGTGGGAGAGTGAGTGTTTTACAAACTTCACTTTCCTGTTGGAAAAGTCTGTCTCACAGTGAGATAAAGACGTGAACTTAAGACGAGACTTAAACTAGACAGAGATTTTATCTAGAATATGATTTCTCACTCTCACATGAAGGTGTCTTTGTGTTACCTGTGTTCTCTGCTCTCTGACTCCTCCTTAATCTGAGAGAGATGTCGAGCTCCAAGCCCGTCCTGTCTCACACACACACACACACACACACAGGGAGGATAGTGTATCAGTTAATTACATGTACTCAGACGAAAGCTGAGCAATGACGACTGTTTCCACGGTGACAGGAGACTTGACATTTGTCTGTCAGTCATCAGGCTGACAGACGACACCACACACACACACACACACTGTTTATGTCACACTTATCATGTGTGTTTTCTTCAATCCATTCATCATCATCATCCTCGTCCTCTGTTATAAATCATGTATTATTCACTGTCAGTCATTACAGCGTGTGACACTCTATCTATTGCCTGTATTTTTCTGACATGTGACCCCTCAGGTTAAAGGTGATCACATTCAGAGGACATTAAACCAGCAGCGCAGAGAGAAGTCGCTTCAGTCAGCTGTTTAACCAGGATTTAACTCATTTACGAACAAACAATTGTAAAAAGTGAATGGTCGACAAACCTTTTTAAAACGTTACTGGGTATGAAGATATGTTGCAAAAATTCAACAACAAATCAAACTTCTTAACTGTTTAAAAATCAATTTTTGTCCATTGTGGCATCTACAGGGGAAGTTGTGAAGAAATGATGTGAATTCACAGTAGCATAAAAAAATATATATGTAAATAAATAAATGGAGAGAGAGAGCCAGTATTGAATTTGTCCGTTCTGGGCTACTGTACAAACATGGTAGCTTCTTCAGAGTAACATGCAAACACAATAGTCTGTCATTTTCACATGATAATAAATCAATGAAAACATCATTATAGTTCCAATTGTGACTCACTGCACCTTTACTTAATAACATTCAGGTCATTTTTTATCGTCTCACGGTGACATAATGACTGCATTAACAAAATAAATGGTGTAAATGTGCAGATATACTCACATTCTGTTCAGCGTCCATCTCTGTCTTCCTGCTCTGTCCACTCACTCACTCACTCATTCACTCACTCTTTGTCTCCGTCCTGCAACTTTAGCTTCCTCTCTGCAGCTGATCTCTCAGACACCTCATTAGTTTGGTGTTTCTGCTGCTGATTGAGTCATCGGTGTGTTTGTGTCCGAGCACAAACACACAAACAAACAAACAAATACACCGCTAATCCTCAGAGGTTTATATATTATGTTTATGATAATAATAATAATAATGATAACAACAATAAAAATGCAAACAGGATCACTTTAGTCAGCATTGTTTTAGCTGCAACAAGTACGCTAATGTTACTGTTAGCCACCAGAAGCTAACGTATTTATTAAAATTGAATTATGTAATGATTTATTTTAGCGTTATACACACACAACTGTGTGACCACGTCAACAACAACAACTACAAATAACGTTAGAAATCAACGGATGCAAAAAACAAATGCAACACGTAGCTGTGGCTAGCTCCTTGTGAATGTCACTAAGCTAGCTTGCCAATAACGTAAAACAGCAAAAGAAGAAATAAAAAAGCTACACGAGTATATCCTGAAATTTTCCACAACTTTGAGGCTAAGGTTTAAAAATATGTTGTTTGACACAGACATTTATTTTAAGAGTTTTTACTTCACATAAAACAGCAAAACAGACTTGTTTTAACAGTTCCATACGAACTAATGTTAGTTTTTTTTATCAGGTAACGACAATTCTCCTTCAGCCAAAGCAACTGAGGTTTCCCTTTCATATTTTATGTTAATTTTTTAAATATTCTTACATATATAAAGTAAATTTGATTCTCCAAATTCAATCAGACGAGGAAAGTTTTATGTGAGTGTTCGACTAAAACTTTAATTGTAAAGTTTAAAAAGTGTAATCACAAACATTAGGAAAACAAAATTCAGATTTTAGATGTAGATTGCAATTGTTTCCCCTGAGAAATCAAAGAATAGAATAAAAGAATAAAAGGCTATTATACATGAAATACAGCACTATAAAAAAATGACAACTAAAACAACACAATTCAAACATTCAGTCCAAATGATGACATTATTTTAAATCCTTTAATGGGGATAAAATCAATTCTTCTTATGCATAACTTGTGGATTTCTTGTAGTAATTATGAATTTAGTGATTTTGGCGATTAATTGTTGTGTTTGAGAGTGAATTATGATAAACTTTGACCTAAACTTTTAATTCCCATGGTCTGAATCTGAAATACAAAAAAAACCCCAGCATGTTGAAGAACATAAAGGGAAACACTAAACTTAACTTCGATAACAGTTACACACTCAACTTCCACATTTACATTATTACAATAAAAAATATCTGATTGTCATCTGCGTGAGGGTAAAATATTTATTATATTAAAAGTGTAAAATTATTTCTCATTAAAAGTGTCTTTATGAGTCCGAGCAGCGTCTGTAGAAGTGGAAAATGTAGTCGGTGAAGAGCGCCCCCGCAAAGTGATGGTCAGTACTGCAGTCGGCTTGTCCCTGGAGAAAAACAATATATCGTACATGAGGCTGTGTTCTCAGAAGTCAGAAATGGAAGTGACGTCAGTTGAGAAGTCGTTAAAAAAAACGCAAATATTTCTCAGGCTAGCGCTTGTTAGCGATACCAGTCGGTATTTTAACAAAATGAAACAGCACTATGTGTACGACGGATTTACAAACAAATCTCGTACGCCACAACAATGAATGCCCCACATATAAACCACCACATTATCACCGGCTAAATCTACAACATTTATTCTAAATTTGGAAAAACCACAGTGAAACATATTGAAGGAAAAAGAAAACATCGAATTTTCTGGTTCTTACAGCAACGGTGGAGCGGAAATAATACGAGCTGTGATAAAGTCGAGCCACATGGAGACGCCATTCGTGTTCCCCCTGCAGAGACAAAGACACAACTTCACTAAACACATTTTCATACTTTTATGGCAGATTTTGAATCCCTTATTTCACTCTGTCCCGCCCTCAAATCTTCACTGAAGTTTATTGAAAAAAAGCAATAAATCAAACAATTATACCAATTTCTGTCATTTTGTTGGTTCTTCAGTGGCTGATGGACTTTAGTGAAGTGGGTACTGACATCAGTGTTGTGTGTTTTTTGAGGTTCCACTCAACTGACTCAGTTACCATAACAGTTAATAATGCAGGAAGAGGCACCGCCGATGAATAATGGACGTGTGGCAGCGACAACATGCTAATAATCACAGCCACACTCACAGTAACCAGGACATGGACACCAGTCACACCAGTGACCCACACAGTGGAGAGAGAGAGTACTGCACTACGAACACAACACAATTTATTTATACCGTATATTATTATTATTATTATATTTAACAACCTTTCACTGTTGTTATTCAATTGAAATCTACCTCAGTTTAAGTCTACAACGTCTTTATCTATCTCTCTCGTCTAGACATCATTTTCCAACAGTTTGTTCAACCACTCACTCTCACAGGAGATGCTGATTCACTGCGGTCTCCATCGCCATCATTTTGTCAATTCGGTGTTTAAAATATTTAGTTCAGGTTTAACTCAGTGACACAAACTGAGTGTGAGACTCATTTTCTCTATGGACTTTGGTGTGGGAGAGTGAGTGGTTTATAAACTTCACTTTTCTTGAAGAAAAGTCTGTCTAACACTGAGATAAAGCAGTCAACACCTTCTTAAGACATTCTAGATTTAAAATAAAAAACAAAAACCTTGTTTTGTTAAGAGGTTTTTCTTACTCACGTCTGTGACTGCATCTGTGACTCATGCTAACATGCTAGGAATCATAGCAGTCAATTGATGACAAATCATTCATATTCACCTGTGTGTTTGAAGGATACGTGCTCCCTGTGACTGTGTTCATGTCCAGCAGCGCAGAACACGCCGCTGACTCATCAAACCCACACAGATGCACCACCAGCAGCTCCGTGGAGCTATAAATACACACACGACATGTACAAATATTCATATTTACGCAATATTTTCAATCTGTCGTCTTCATTTCAGATGTTATCACACTGTTGGCTAGCTTGGGAGCTAGCGGCCTCACGTGGCAAACCCTAGTTTCCAAGGGCTTTATGTTAGCTAGTTTGCTATTTAGCTGCCACTGCTATGTGATATGAATAATTTATATTATCTTGTGTATTACTACTACTTACTACATTATGTTTTTTACATTTAGTTTTTATCCAACATTTTTATGTTTTTGAAGTCATATTCACTTTTCTGATAGGTTTGTGTAGATATATCACGACACATGACTTAATATTTAAGTTTTTATGTTTTTAGCTTCTAGCCGCTAGTTAATCCTGATTTATCTTGACATGGCAGCCATTTTAAACTCTGTGACTTCAGTGTGAGGTATGAAATGAGTTAGATTTTCACTCACTTCATGAGCAGAGTGACTCTCATGTTGACCGGGACAAACTGGCTGATGGGAACTCTGAAGATAAATCGACCTGGACTGAAGGGAAACACAGTGAGGTCGTTTATCCTCGGAGAGTCAGTGAAAATTGATTTACTCTCTTCAGACACACGTCAAACTCCTTGTACTTACCCACATTCGTCTCTCAGACAGTATTTGCTGTCAATCACCTGCTGGTTCTCTTTGATAATGAAAGAGTGGATGGTGGTGTTTGTCCCTGATGGACAAAGAAAGTGAATCAATGTGTGAAACTTGTTGAATTTGGATTCAGATATTTGTTATTTACAAGCACAAAATGACTTTCCTCTGGTTGGTACATGCAAATGTGGTATAGATTATTTATATAATGGGCCTTGAAACTGGCGCGTTGAACAAACAGATGCAAATAGATGTAAAAGTAGAATTACCATTACCAAGAGCCATGAGATTACGAGAGGTAGATAAAACACAGTTTTTGAGATTACATTTGATTAAAAAAAGTCAAAATAACTACAACAAATATTGAAGATAACCAAAAACCCATGTAAAGTGAGCTAAAAGAAGGCACATTTTTTTCCTGCATATATATTCTTTATGTAAATGTGTCAATTAACCACTGAGAATAAACTGTAATAGTCAGTTATACCAATTGGCCTCAATGGTAAATTAGTGTAAGGACACTCACAGTCTCTGGCACTTTTCAGCTGATGAACGACAAGTTTTTCTTGTTTTGTTTCTACAGAAAAGAACACATTAAATTGTATATTATTACCATAAACACTCAATACATGTGAGACATATCATGTATTTACTGCATATGTCACCTGTCGGATTTGTCTTCGCTCCTTGATCTAATTCAGTGGTGGAGACGTTGAAGTCGACACTGCCCCCTGGTGTTGAAGGGCAGCAGTACACCTGGTCACAGTACAACAGGTCACAGAAGTCCACGTCTGGAGGCCAGGGACCCAGAGGTGTGGCTGACGGAACTGAAAGAGGCAACAAATTGACTTGACTGACATTAAACTCTGACAGTATCTCTTCAAGACTTCATGAGTTAACCTCCACACTAAGCATCCAGACAAATTAAATCAGCTTACGTGGTGATGATTAATGGTTTTTGTGTTCATATAAGAGCAGGTCACATTAGACCACGATAGGGAATTAAGGGAGGGTTCAAGGAACGCTGGAGAAAGGTGTGTGCATGTGTGTGTGAATGAACGGTCACTGAACTCAATTCATTAATCAGTTGCCACTTTACATGCTCAGTGCTGATATTGAAGAAAGGAAAGATGATGTCATGCTATCTGTAGACATGGAACCGCTGATGTAAGACGGTCAGGGTGGTGTTTACCTGTGCTGGCTGAGGTCGTGGTCTGCAGGGGAGCCACGGTGCCGTTACTGAGAGACAGAAAGAACAATCAGAACAAGAGGATCCCGGAATAATGACACGATATTTAAGCATTTAGCAGACGCTTTCATCCAAAGTGACTTACAAAAGGGGAAAAAGCTGCATACAACTGGTCTTGGAAAGATCTCCATTAGATAGGAACAGAGGACTGAGGGTGAGAGTGCAGAGGTGGATCCAAGCACACAAAGAGATAGTGCAGGGCAGGGGGTAAGACAGAAGATGCTCTTGGAAGACTTGGTTTTAAGAGCTTCTTGAAGATAGACAGGGTTTTAAAAGACCCTGTTTTGGTAGTGCTCAGTAGGTCATTCCACCAGAGTGGAACGACACATGAAAAGAGGCTGGATTGTCTTACGATATATCGTGGATACAGTGATATGTTCAGCAAATATGTGAAATATGTATTTTTGGTAAGAAGACAAAAGATTTACCAAAAATTGTGGTAAGTGAATTTGCGCAGCATTCACTGTCAACTCTTGTTTGGTTGGCGAACTTTACCTGTTGCCAGGTGAGATGTCGGTGACTTTCTCGGTCAGATTCACCAGATACAGAGCAGTGATGGAGATGATGCTGAAAAGACACAATACAGTTCAAATTTGGGGTAAAATTTCTCAGTTGTGAAAACAGGAAGTGACGCCACGCCTCACCAGAACGCCATTGTGGCGAGCAGGCTTAAGACGCTGGCAAGGAAGAGTTTACGCTTCACACAGTGACAATATTTCTGCCTCCAGCCGTTCCTCTCAGTGCTCGCGCCTGGCGTTGGTGTCGTGCTGCTGCTCGGCTTCATGGGTTTCCTGTAGGGGGAAAACCAAAATTAGAGCTTTTATTTTGAAATTGTGAGTTTAAGAATGAGGTTTAACCACTGGTTTATTAGTGGATGATATTTCAAATACAGTTCAGCCATTTTTGTACAAAAACAAATGACCCTGTTCAAACTGGGTCACTGTTGTTGTCTACATTTGCCACAATACCTTTCAACAAGCTGCAGGTAAAACACAGCTCATTTGTTTTGCTACTTACAGTGACCTTCAAAACCTCACCTGTCCTTGAACTCTGATTTGCATGAATGTGCTGATAACACACAGATGTTGCTGTTATGTAACACACACACCAGCAGTACTTTTCCGTGGTACTGTGTTGTGTACAGTTTTCCCACATTTAAGAGATTTCTGTCACACTTAGGTACACACTGATATCTGTATTGGATAAAGACGGATACCCAGTGGAGCGCAGGCTGCCCGTCAGGCTCTTTAGTTTGGCTAGTCTTGTGTTCCAGACCTCCAGATCGTTGATTCGAGCCTCGAGGTTGTCAGTGAGCCTCGACAGCTGCTGCACAGCCCCGATGTTCTCCATGAAGATCTGCTCCTAGAGAAGGAAGAGGAAGCAAAGATCCACTTAATTATGTTTATCTCCAACTCGGACAGAGATTTAGCAACATTCTAACCATCATCAAATCAAACCATGTAAGGTTTATTATTATTTTCCTTTAATTAACCAGGTAAAAAAGGGTTCCTCTTCCACTTGACCAGATTTGGGCTATTGATCAGTAAATATTAAGGAAGGAAAGAAGAAAGGAAGGTATGAATACCTTGTCCACCATGAGAAAATTATTAATCGTCTCTCCATCAGAGCAAGTTACGTTTCCAACTTCCTTCACCGCCGACGGCAGCAGCTCCTTCACCTCCTGAGCTATTATACCTGCATATTACAATTAATAATCACAGCTTACACAACATCGCACTCGACTGGGGTAAAACTTCAGTGCAGTTTGAGCGTTGATACCTGTCTGGTGGGTGTGGGCCATCCCCATGGTGGAGGCAAACTCTGGTTTATAATCAAATTCAACGATTCTCATCTGAGTGATTCTCTTCAGCTGCTGCTCAGAGTCCACCTGAACAACGAGCACAAGTATGAATATAATGTATGAAATCATGTTTGGTTTGGTCACCAGAGGGCGCCAATGTCAGGAGACTCAGTACACAGTGGTTTGTGTATTCACAAATGTGTGCTTTGCAGTGTCAAAAACAAATGGCCCATTTACCCAATGACTATTTTATAGGGTAATCACAGCGCTCCAGATGCATAGATGGGGGTAATGGGTAACACCATGGGCAGATTGCCAGTCCATTGCAGGGAAACATACAGAGACAAACAATCTTTCACTCTTTCACATCACACCAATTTGGAGGGTCAAATTACCCATAACCCCAATTTCTGTGTTGTCTAGGACTGTGGGAGGAACCTGGAGAGAACCCATATGCACACGAGGAGAACTTGCAAACTCTACACAGAACCCCTTGGTCAAACTGTGATCCAAATCAATGACCTTCATGCTATGATACAATGAATGCTAGCCACTGCTTCACCATCAAATGCACAAAATAAAATAAAAAAACAAACAAAAGATTCCTCAATTCCTCACTCTTTCATGGGGGTTTGCTTTGGAAGTTCTACCAGAAACATAAAGAAGATGACGTCTACAGATTCCTATGGATATTTAGTCTCGGCAAATCTTCATCTCACCTCCTGTATGTTTTCTTTGACACGGCAGTCAGATGGCTGCATGATGGTGCCCATCACTTTGGCGTTACCGCAGACAACAAGCGCCTCATCTGGGGAGTCGGTGTTGATGCCCACCCGACCCTGACAAACCAATGAGTCCTGCGTTGCCCCACGCTGCCACAAGGCGTCCCCGTCCATCTCAAACTGACCAGGGTTAGAAGCCTAGAGGAGGACCACAAATCTCAGACTCAGAAATGAGTCTGAGATTTGTGCAAGAGTAAGTGATTGGTGCAAAGATGGTTGCATTACCCTGACGATGATTCTCTCTGAAACCAGAGCTGTGAGGAGATGAGTGTCCTCTCCTACTGCAGCGTAAAGACCAACCACCATCTGAAAATACCTGGACACGCACAGATACCGTTAGCATTGCCTCAATAGCTGCAGTTGTAAATATACATTCACATTCACACAGAGAAGCCTCACTCACCTCTGGTCAGGGTTGGGTTTGCCTTTTTTCCTCATGTTGTTGGCCGTCGTTTCGCTGAAGTGCAGCCGCCCGAGTGTAACCTTTGTGATCTTTCCACCAGGAAGGCTAACCCTGGATGTTCAGAAATGTTTGTGTGCATAAGTACATAAATGCTGTTGAACGACTGATTAATGGTAACTGGTTCCTGGTGCATGTAGTGACCCCACACCTGTTACATACCTGACAGGGTGGAAGGGCTTCTTACTCCGGTCAGGCTGCGATTGCTCAATGGTCACATGGTGGCTTGGAGCTTCCAGCTGTAAGTAAAGAAGATTAAGTTAAATAAAATGACCAAACTCTGAACCAACTTCCATTTCTGGAATTAGCAATACTCGCACCTTGATCCCAAACACTTTAATTTGGAAGTGGTCGACCTCCTGTGTTCCCCTGGGTGTTTTGACGTACTGCGGCTCTGCAGCCACGCCGATGTGAATGGTGACCTGAAAGTGATTCTTCTTCTGGCAAATGAAGGCTTCGTCAGGCGCAGAGTAGTTAAAGCCTTTATCTGTGTCGACGTGGTAGGCAGGAGGAGACCTGGAAATGAAGGACAACAACCGTTCTTGCTGCGACTTTGGAGTCAGTTGGTCTGTACGACACATTCATCGCCATGGTATTTTTATTTCATAACTCACAGTGTCTGATAGCTATGGTCGTACAACGAGCTCCAAGGGTCCAGCCTGTATTGTTCCCAGGTCAGAAGTTGGAAGGTTCCCAAATTTAAACTGCCGCTACCGAGGCCATTTCCTACCGTGCCACCACACGTTTCATCGACAATACTGCAGGAAGCATCAATTCCTGAAGATGATGATTCCTCACACTCAGATCTCCTTCTTCTTTTACTTGGCAAGGAACTGATGTGAAATGAGACACAGGAAATCAAGACATGGGAAATCCACACTGTGTTCTGTATTGTTAGTGCTAATGCTTGCGATTGTGTGTACACATTTTTACTCTTTTCTGGAACATTGTTTTCAAATAAAGCATTTATTTACAATTACTGTATATGCAGATGACACATTGTTGTATGTACCAGTTGTTAAGTGACTTTGATTATTAGAAATAAAGATTAAACGTCACAAAAATGATCAGATCTACTTACCTGTTGTGCAGTGAGGGGGTGGAGCCCAATAAACAGGTGGAAGTGGGTGTATTTAAAGGTGGGACCATGCTAGGACCAGCACAGTGTGCAACATAGTTGTTGGAGGGAGGTGGGGGAGGAGAAGGAGGTGTGGGTGGGGTGTAAACCTGCGAGCAGCCTTCCGGACTCAGGTAGTGTAAATGTTCCGGTGAGTGCTGTGCACTCTGATGTAGCCGCTCATGTGCGGCAGGCGGGATGGATGGTGTGCCAGACTTGACGTAAGTGTTTGTGAGGCCTAAACTGCGAAGCTGATTGTAGGTCAGGAGGTCAGGGTGGGCGAGGGCGGAGTCACAGGGCTTGAAGTGACAGGACGACTGGGTGGGAGGTCGGAACACCTCCTGGGTGGTTTGCCGGTTCGTCCAGTAGGGCGACTCGCGGTGCAAATCTGTCATACAGGTTACCAGAGGACAGTTTTATAATCCAAAAAGTAGTGTAGTACTGAAGATGGTAGGACAGACTTTGTCACATTAATCAAGTCCAAATAATTCTGATTCTTGAATTTAACATTCTAACACTACTCCATGTTTTACTGCTCAAGACATCTCAATTTTCAGATAAAGGTCACAAACCAACCAAAATATATAAGAAAGAATTCTGTCATGGAAACATTTGTCGCAGTAACATCAGTGATCGAAGATGAGGGCCATACCTGGTATCTGTGCAGGAGAACAGGCCTCCGAGCATGAGTCAGGTGGAGAGTCAGGGAGCATGCTGGGACAAAAAAAACCAAACAGTAAACAATCGTAAATAATTGGATTCCAAAACTGTACTGAAAGTGTCTTTTTTTACGTGTTGTATATTGTTTTAGTTGCATCTGAATTTGTTTTGCAGACAGCTTTCTGTTAATCCTTCCGTCGGCTGATAACCGACTGGATCAATGCTGTTTTTATCTGTGGTATATGTAACAGTAGGTTTGACCGGGAATGAACTTCCATCCATTGGCTGCTTAACAGGGGAGCAGAAACCAATTCTAGCTGATACTGGATGGAACATGAGATGTGTGTTAGGGGAATTTGTCTGTGAAGGTTCTCACTCATCCAGGTCTTGAGTTAAGTTTGAAGATGTTTCACCTCTTAGCCAAGAGGCTTCTTCAGAGAACAAGTCCAGGTGACCTTCAGCAAACGACCGAAGATGTTGGGGAAATGATGGATGCAAGTGGATACATATTTGCATCAGGTGACATGAGGACAAACTTATTGTCACTACCTGATGGTAACCACACTTTTTAATGACACAATGTCTGGGTTTAACAGTGAGAAAACAAGAAGGAAAATATGGACAGAGGAGTCTCTTACAAGCTGCTTGGGTCCATGTCATTGCTGAGGTACTGCTCCAGGATACTCGTATCCACGGCGACCGAGCTTTCCAGCACACCACTCACATCCTGACCTGCACATGCACACACACACACACACATTTTGAACACAAACATTACTTTTACACTACCCACAAGACTCATGTTGTTTTAGTCAGGCTTCCCTCTTCTTATGAACGATAGGTGATGAGTTGATGGTGTAGAAAGTAACCCCTCTGACACAGGACTCGTACCCAACAAAGGGATTTTATTTGGTTACAAATCAGGCATCACACCAAGCTCTGCAGCAGCTTGGGAGAATGTGTTCTTGCCGAATCTCCAAACAATTCAGCCCAAGAAGAACAAAACTAACCTTATATAGATTATCTAGCATTATCATTGTAGGCATCACATGTTCCGACACCCGCCTTTCTCTTGTTTCCATGGTGCAACGTGTACTTAAAAACAAGTTGGGTCCAGATATACCATACTGTCTCATGATCTATAAATTGGATGCAACAAGTTTGGACAGTTTGGACATTTAGTCAAACAAGAGACATCTATACTTCCTTAACCCACCATATCCAGGACAGACCCTCAAGGATGCATATTGTAAAGCGTATGGTCTGACTGTCATGTGTCCAGAAGACCCTCTTGTCTCATGTTTACTTATTAATGTCCATCATCTATAAATTTAAGGATTAAACATTATCTGTGTTAATGTGTTCTTCTATAATTCCTTCACATACATTAAGAACCTGCAGAGAACGTCATCAGGGTCTGGGTCTAGGGTATCATGTTAGAAATCCTTGATCAGGACTTGTGCAGCAACCTCAAGAAGGACCATTAGGACCACTCTAACCTGTCTGCAATGACAGAAACTTCTCAGAGACCGTTGAAACTACCTCCAAGACCTGAACCCAGGAAGAAGACCATCCAAAACCTCATGAACAAAACAAGTCTCCAGTCCCCTGTTCAGACTCGATATGAACATCTATACTAGTTCATACTAGTGATACCAGAATACCTGAATATGGTCTACACATGAAAGCTCACCGCTGAAGAACTGCTGCAGAGCCTCGTTCTCTCCCAGCACGTGGAGAGGCAACCGGCTGACTCCAGGCTCCATGCTGCCCAGCAGGGGGCACTGAGCCTGGGGAACAGGGAGGGGATCAGAAGTGACCTGGACTGGAGCTGCTGCTGCAACAGCGACAGACTGAGTATTTAACACAAAAACAAAAGTTTGAATCAATATACAAAGAATATTTAAACCCCTTTCTATTATTGTAAATTGCACATTATGGTTATTATTATTACATCAGACAGTTTTGAAAACGGTTTAACCCAGAAAATTGACAAATGTAAAACTAAATGGACAAAGGTTATATTCATATGATTAACAACAAACTTATATAAAATCAACAACAAACCAACAGCAGTGTCTGTCTGAAGGAGTAACTTACAGAAAACAACAGAAATTGTTCTCTCTACGACATAAAACAAAATGCATGTTCACCAAAAACAAAAAAGCGATGTGTGGGTTGAGGATGTAGGTGAAACAGAGGAAGGAAAAATGGTTTATGATAGGGAATTATCTTCAAATCTGATAATGACGCAGAGTTCAAGGTCAGATAACTTTCTAAAACTTTGAAGAATAAAATGAGCAATTTTCGTAATCATATCTTAAAAAAAATGTAAATTTTAAAATTATACTTCAGGCTAATTCACATCTACACGGTTTAAATGCGATCATGAGATGTTAAACACAAGCGTGCACACATTAATGCAAAATGCTGTTCAGCAAATGAATAAAACATAAAGATTTTGGATTTGTTTTGATGGTCATTGAGGTATTTATGACCAATAATTATAGTTTACAGCACCTTAGTTGTAATTTAATTTAACACATTTTAAAGCTGTGTTGTAAAAGCTCATTCTACAGGAAATCATAAAATATTTTAATGGTACAGCGAAAATTCTACTTACATTTTATTAAAATTAAAAACTAATTTAGCTAAAAAATGCCCTATAGAATCGGATTAGTAGTGATTTTTAAGTTATTTTAAAGTAACTTGAACTTTAACAAAAAGTACACATACTCTATAAATTAAAGGGACATTCTAAGAGTTCCTGGAGCTGATTTGACAGAATCTGAGTTTTAAGTTAAAACAAAATGCTAATGTTTAATAAAAGTTGAATATAAAACAATCTCCAATGGGTGATGGTTGGTGGAATGGTTTGTAGCAATCTAAATAATTAAGTTAAAACAATGTCTACATATAAGTTGATGTAAGCCTTGTTTAAGCAATGTTTGACTTTATTTTGAAAAGAAGAAGCATAAAAGGTGTAGTCATTAAAAAAATTGACAACTGGGCCTTTATTTTTGCTGGGGGGGATTTTAAACCCAGGTTTACTTCAGTGTTTCTTTTTTTATTTAAATCTAAATGTGAAACAGAGTCGTGATCCTCACAAACAGCAGCAGACATTATTTGCTCAGAACTCACCCGTGTGTCTCCAAGATGGCCGCCGCTGGCTCGTTCAGCGGGGATCAGTGTGACTGAGCTTCAGAGTCCTCAGGTGTAATCCATCAGGGACGGAGGATCCAGATCCTGACAAGGTCCCTACAAACCGGTCCAAAATTCTTCTCCACACTAAATCCTCAGCTGAGAGGAGATTTCACGTTGACGTAAACTTTCTTTTTCTTCTTCTTCTTCTTCTTCTTCTTCTGCTGGTTTGTGGCGTCAGTGGATCGTGTCTGTCTCTCACCTGGACTTTGAGCTTTGAACAGGAAAACGGTTCACACACCTGAAACACGCACATACACACCTGTCGTCTGTGTGTGTGTGTGTGTGTGTGTGTGTGTGCATGTATTTATATCTTTGTGTGCTCCACAACTTTAAAGGGCCTTTTTTCTGGTCTGGTTTTAGGGTTAGAACTGGGTTAAGGTAAGTGTGATTGTTAAGGTTAGGGTAAGGGGGCGAGGGAATGATGTGTGCTCACTAAGATATAAAAATGTTTGTGTGGGTGTGTGATGAAGCCATGAATAAGGCAGTCATCTAAATGGACACACACACATTTACCACGCTTGAAGCAAAATTAATGCTCAAGCCTCTAAACTGGATCCTAATGTAAACCTGTATCAAAATAAACTTAGTCCAGACAAACAGAATACTGTTGTCCACTAAAACCAAACTAAATCTGATTAAAACAAATTACACCTGGAATGTTTATGTTTTGATCCGCTGGATCCACAATAGAGGGTAGTGGCTCAGTGGTTAAGACTGGTACCCTATGTGCGAAAAACATCATGGTCGCAAGTTCGATTCCACCCCTCGCTGATTGTAGTCAATTCCATTGTAAGTCGCTTTGGATAAAAGCGTCTGCTAAAATGACGTGGAATGTAATGACCCAGATCCTGAAATTTAGTCTGATGGTAGAGTGTCTGATTCTGTATACAGATACCAAATTTCATTCAAATCTGTTGAGTTTTGACAAAGATATTTCACTTTTTTTTCCACATTTCACTTTTGGGGCATCACTGGTGGGTGGATTCTTACCAAAATTGAATGGGAACATTCTCTTGTCTTCTATCCACACTGAATAGTTCCTGTGTGTTATTTAACCATAACGTTCTACACCAGCAGGTGGCAGTGCAGGATAGAGTTCAGTGCCCGTTCATTGACTTGTCCGATAGAAACCTGTTCTTCTTCCTTCTGAAATGCAGAGATGAGGAACTTCCTTGATCATGTACTAAAAACTGCCATAGTAATTGTGTTTGATATTATCTCACAACAATATGAAATTAAATTATGAAGCCAAACATGTGCTTGTTTGTCTAAGTTTGGTGAATTGGTAAAAGGAAAACGATTGACTTGATTTTTCCAGAACATTTCATAATTGGCGACCCACTTTTCAAACATGGCAACGTACCATGATGTGGTACACCACATAAAATGCTTCTCACAGTCTTTAATGTCGCACCTAATGCTTGAAAAACCAATCACAGAATTCATTTTGTCCATGTCATTAACTTAAAGATGTGGCTTTATAACTGGTGTGACGACAAAAATGTCATATTTAACTACAACAGTGTGTAACAGTCAGTAGTTGGGTACGTTAGTTGGGTGATACGCTTTACTATAAAGGTAAGTTTTGAGTTCAGACTTCAAATTATTTCCTTTGGGCACTGGTTTAGATAAAAACCTTAGTTCTGGAATTACCAATAGACCTTTGTCTGAGGAAAGCAGATTATGCTGAGGACAGGAGAGGAGTATGGGTATCAAAAGATTTGAGATGGGTTTGTAACAAATAAAATTGTAAAAATCAATTCTAAAAAGCAACAGGGAGCCTATGTGAAATCGATTACCAGAGGTTTGAACAGACTCCAGGGTTTAAAGATTAGGACCAGATCAAATATTTTCAGAGGTCTCTAAAATTTTAAACAGGTCCTTGATTTTGGAAATATTTTCTAGGATGGAAAAACACAAGATTGGAGAATTGTTGTGTAGTTTGAAGGTTGAATGAGAGACTGCTATCAAATGAAACCCCTACATTCTTCTGTGAGGGGAAAGTTCTAATCTTTGGCCCACTCTTTCAAACAGCTAACTTCAGGTCCTAATATTTCCTAATTTGCCACTGTCCAACCTTAGATACCGGTGGGGACAGATCATTGTAGAGAGTTTGTGTCGTCCAGGATCTAAGGAAACAAGTTAAGATCATAGACAGATGACTCTATGTTTCAGCTCTGGCAAAATGTTCGTCACAATCTGAGGTGACGTCCGTCTGCTCATGGTTGACGTAGCCTCTGTTCTCCTCAGGATTGATCTGTCCGCAAGACATCCAATCTTAACACTGACTCCAGGGAACTCCTCCAAACAGATTCTTACCAGCAGATTCCAAATGTGATACAGTAAGTGGTTGATAAATGGCCGTATTGTTTTGGTAATGTGCTGTTGCCCACTTGTAAAAATCTCTGTTTTATTGGCGTCAATATGAAGGAGAATTAGCCAATGTCTACTTTGGTATGTCCTTGCTGTCAACAATCCATAAAGTCAGTGGTTCCTTTCATGGGTGACAAAAGAAAAATCTAACTTTCTTTTATGCAAATTAAGTCCTTTTTCTGGAGAGGACCCTTTGGATCAGAGGACCAGCAGGTGACCTTGAGTTGACAAGAAAAAAAACAACTAAAACATTACAAGCCGATGAGTAAGAGCGTTATCAAAGAAGGGCGAACCCTGTTTGTGATCCAATATGCTGGGATTACTGTGATTAACAGCGGCTCCACCCTCACGCTTTATGGATGTGCTGCTCACACCTTGGTTCAGGGAAACCAGAGAGACCTTCAGAGGTCAAACGTCACTGTTGTGAAGACTCAACGTCTGCCAACGAGTGTCAGCTCCTGTTGATCTTTGCAGCGTCCGACTTTGTGGCACCGCTTCTCTGATCTCGGAGAATTAGAGTGTAAATGTGACATCATTACAGGGAGAAAAAGGAAATAATTTCAGTTTGACAATAACTCGTCTGTCTGCTCTTATCTTATCACCATCACACACACACACACACTATTGTCTTCCTTATCACTGCTGAATTTCTGCTCGTTGACCTGGATTCTACATCCGACTACAACCTGCTCTCAATAAACACACGTCGTTATGCAAGTTTTCACAGACTTACTGAGGAGAGTTGAGCTCTGATTTATTAAGATTTGTCATAATATGTTGAGTTATTGGTATTTTTGATAGCAACAAAAACAGTAACTGAAGAAGCGTCATTGATGCTCTGCCTGTGGACGTTACTACTCCTGAGATTGTAAAGATGGAGGACAAATCATAACCACGTCCTACTGTGATGTCATACTCATAGTTTGGGGTAAAACATTGATAAAGGGTTGGAAGTTATGGGCGAGGGCGGGTTTATCCCAACTAGCTAGGTAACTCGTTTCCACCATGACAGAAATGATAGAAATGGAAAAAACCTTTGTAGAAAGAACTTTTAATTCCGACCCCGGAACTTTACTTTTTACTTTGGTAATTTAGTAAGTAAACTAAAGCTAATGATCAAGCTATGTAGGCAACACATCACACTACTTTTTGCGTACTACATGCTGCTGTGATGAGATGCACCAAGGCTATAGTTAGCATGCTAACTTCAGTGGACATATTGAGGAACAAAGTTATAAAACATTTTATTTTATATTTTAATTTTGTATGTTAAAAGAACTTGAGTAAATGACAGACGTTTGATGTTGGATGTAAACTCTTGCTAATGCTACTGCTAACACTAGCTATGTAGGCAAGTGTCTGTGTCCACAAGTCCACTAATAGTAGGTCCCACATGGTCCAAGTGACTCACATGTCATTAATTGAAATGTTCTATTCCATTCATTAACACGTCTTTTAGCTGAGTAACAGCAGTGGAATGTTTGAGGAAAAGAGTGCTTCTATTGTTTAAAATATCAAATGAAACTCTTAACTCTCTAAGAATCTGAGCGTTCACCAGCTTCAGAAGACGTGGGACAAAGAGCTCCAGTGTCTCCCCCCGCTGCAGCGCTCGCTCGTACAGTCATGGAAGGTAATTAACGTGAAATAAATTCACCACAACACAAGCGAACAAGTGAGTCAGAGCGCCGGCTCGTCACGGTTTGTTCTGGGTAATTGTGCGATTGATTTAGAGGAGGTTCGGTGTGACTCACCTCGGCTTGGTTTTGTTCGTCTGGGGCCACAAACACAACAAAAGTTAAACGGAGGTTTCTATAAATGTCACCGAGACAATAGTGCGAACGCGGCGTCACGACTGCGACTGAGCCGACGTCCTCGCTGAGTCACAGATGAGGGGAAACCTCTTTGTGCTGAAGAAACTACGCGACTGTTGATCATTGAATCTCATCTGAGTCAAATGTGTTGATACGGACATGGACTCAAAGAGGATTTGGAGCCTGAAAATACGGCTCAGTATCATTCCACCAACACATACACCAATAATGATTATCAGAACCACCAGTATTTACTAATATGTACCAATAGATTCACCAGTGACATTTGGCATTTATGATTTTCAGGCTTTTTTGACCAAAAACTTACATCTCTAATAACTGACGATGTACCGCCGTCCTAAGATCCTTAGAGGGTGTGTTGATGTGGAACGATGAACAAAAACACAGCCCCGTCTGCTGTGGAGCAGAGTGTAATTGTTCAAATTCAGCCTCCCATCTTTTTTTTTTAGCACGAGTGAGTGACAGCGGGGGGTTTTAATACGTCGCTCGAGCGCTTTTGTTGGTTATTAAAGCAGGAGCCTCCAACTCAGAATGACCTGAGGAGGAGGCCGGGGTGGGGATGACATTGCGGACCATTTCAAAGTAAAAGTGTTTGTTTTGATATGTATAATTTACAACATAAAAAAACATATTTATGATGCAAAATGAATCTGTAAATCTTGTCTTTTCTCTTATTAACATTGAACAAATGTCTCTAAGCCGCAACACGTTGCTGTTAACATATTCACAGCTAATATTAGCATCAACATAGAGCCACAACACAGAGTTAAGGTTGACATTGACCAAGTGCTAATCTCACATAATCTATATTAGCATCAATGTCGAGCTAATATTAGCATTGACAGCTAAGTAAACCCTCTGCAAATTAGCTTCTGAGCTAAGCTAAATTCTTCATGGAACGAGGTGTGGAAGGAGTGTGGCTAACCATTTAGCACGCTAACTAAAGTAAAACTAGAGGCTATATTTTTACTGGTGGAGATCGTTAACAATTTGTTGATGAGATGTGTTGAAGAGTTTGTTTAACGTGACTCTAATGTGGCGACAAAGGCATTTTAATGATGTAAAAAGTATTTAGCATCAATGCTAACCAGCTGAATACGGTGTTTGTCTTGAATGCAAAATGTTTTGTTCGACATAATCAGCAAAAATCAGAGACAGACGACTCAGTGCAGTTACATCCACGTTGTTTTTTTTGTTTTTTTTACAAACTACAATAACAAAAGCTTACAACAGAAATGAAGATGAACAATATTAAAAAATAAAAGCTTATGTTTTTGTTTTTATGATTTTTAAGTGCTGGTCACAGAGAATTGCAGCAGTTAAAACTGTCACACAGTCGGTGTCAGAGTCCGGTCCATGTACCATGTTTTTAGAAGTCCAAAATGACACATGTGCTCTTCTCATGGAGGATCCAACATAGTATTTGGTCACGTGTCAGAAAAAAACCATGAGATGTGGATGAATCCTTGAACGTGGAACTTGAGTCCCTGGTGTTTTCCAGTCGCCTCCAGGTTAATCTGCTCCATTTGATGAACGCGTTACTTTGGTATTTTACACATAAAAAAACTGCGTAGCAACATATCGTTTAGGCACAGAATAGTTTTTAGTACCTGCTCTGACGAGGAACTTCTTTCCAGCACTTTCAATGGCCGATGTCTACTCAAGGACCTTGATTTTTTTCCCCCCAAATTCACAAACTTTCAAGGATTATGAAGGACTATTGGGGAGCTACCTTTAAGGGACTGGAAAAAAAAAATGTAGAAACTTAAAAGAATTTTGATGACCCATGGGAAGCTTCCTTGAAATCCTTGAAAGTTTGTGAATTTGAAAAAAATCAAGGCCCTTGATAGTTTTTGAAAATATCCCTAAAAAGACATGGGTCATTGAAAAAGAGCCAAATGACACAAAAATGCTAAACCTGTAAAAATTACACTTTTACACTCAGAGCAGCCATCCTGAATTTGAACTTAAGGCAGGAATCAGAATTTCCGAGTTCCTCGTCGGAATACTCAATTGGAACGCCTAAAGTCGGATTTCCAATGCAAAAAGTCCAGATTCCATTTTTTTTTGATGTTAACATGTTGCTACAGCGTTTGTTTGCGCAAAAATACCACGTAGAACCGCATTATCTTCTCAACTGGAATGCTGTCAACTCGGAGATAACTTCTCTCCCAGCTGCAAATATCCAGTGTAAATGGAGCGCATCCTCTGAAGGAGTTTTGACGACTTGTAATTACAAACTCCAGGGGGCGCTCCAGCTGAAACGTCCATCATGTTTGTGCCAAAGTCTCACGCACACAGTTTTTTGGATGTGAACGAAGTTCATGCAGCACTTTTTCAGACTCATGCAGACGTTTAAACGTTCCAAGAGAGACGGGAAAGAAAGGAAAGAGAGAATAAGTCCTCATCATCAAACAGAGAATATATACAAACATCACAAACATCGTTTTCAAAGGCATTTCTCACAGTCTACACATGATTGTCACAGTTATTACAACACACTACACACTCACAGAGGTGTGAGTCTGTTTGATCCGATTTCTCTATTTATTTATTTATTTTTAAATGACCTTGTAGAAACCTTTTTTTACTTCACTAACGAGAAAATAAATAAGTGAAGGATCCGTTGTGTTTCTGAACATACGGTAAGAGTCTGGTTCCTGTTTTCGGTTCGAGGCTCGGTGACAAAACTCACACGGGCGCCTCACTTTTCACACACGCTCGCAAACACACACACACACACACACAGTCAACAGCTGCAACATTTGGTCGCACGGTTAGTAACGCAACACTGCAAAGCATGAAATATTTCAAAATAAAAGCCACGGGAATATCTGAAGGTGCAGTCACACTGAACAGAAAAAAAATGTTCAAGTCGTGTTCGTAAGTCGTACTCGCGTCACATTTACGTTTATTCACGTATTGTTCGCGTTTATTACTTGGGCTAACGGCTACTTTGCGCTAATGCTCATGCTAAAGCTTAGGTCAGTGTGACCGACAGCTAGAATTTCCAGAACGATGATAAATTGGGAAATTTGAAGACTCAAAATATTTGCAATATTTGCATCCAAGACAGAGAGTGAAACTCGCGCTGCGTTCATGGCGTTTGTTTTTCTTTCACCGTCCTTTGCTACATGTGCTGCCGCTCAGTCATATCAGTGTGTGTGTGTGTGTGTGTGTGTGTCTAATAATGTGGAACAAGCGCCACTGAGTGTCGCCTCTCGCTCATTATTCTTCCTCTCTCCTCCTCCTCCTCGCCCGTGCCTCCGAGTGCCACCAGCGCCTGAGTGGAGTCACACGATTGCTTCTCTGCGTCCTCGTCGTACGTCGAATCCATTGTCATGGACGCTGGTCTTCTTCCTCCTCCTCTTCCTCCTCCCCAGTGTTTCCTCGGCACAGCCCCACAGGTGCGCTTGGCCAGCGCTGCCAGCTCCTCCCTGGCGAGCGGGTTGAACAGGAGGTAGAGAAGCGGGTTGACGCAGGACGGCAGCGGCGCCACGAGCAGCAACATCCCCTTCGCCGCCTCTGGTCCGGCGGCGGGGAGGCGCAGCAGAGAGGAGGAGGAGAGGAAGGCCACCGGGAGGTAGAGGAGGCAGTCGGAGAAGAGCAGCCAGGCGACGTGTCGCGTCAGCGCCGCCTCCTCCTCCGAGGGAGGCGGGGCTTTGTCAGCGCGGCAGTAAAGGCGCGTGTAGGCGAGTGTCATGACGAGGAAACAGAGGGAGTCGAGGAGCACGAGCGAGACGGAGAAGGCCAGGGAGGAAGAGGAGGAGGGGGAAGGCAGCGGCAGGCAGAGGGAGGTGCTACTGTGTGTGGCCACCAGGGGGGGCAGCGTCACGGCCACACCCAGCAGGAAGCACAGGAAGATGGAGAGGCGGAGGGAGATCGGAGACGAGCAGCGACCTGAAGAGAGAGTGAAATTAGAAAATGTAAAACGGAATTTGTGAGTTGGCTAATTCTACATTGTCGCTAACTATAGCTAAATGTACATTCTTGTAAACTGCGACCAAAACCTCGACTCAATTATCGCACATATTTTCAGAATCTAACTTTAGTTTTTGTTCTTTGTTTCTGAAACGTCAGAACATCCGGAGAATTTCTCAGATCTTTCACAGACTTGACATGACATCACATTAAGCACATTTTTCATCCGAGTTTAAACATTTCAAAATTAAGGGGGTTGAAAGGTGTGTCTCAAAGTACGGACACCCATTAAATTTGGGGCAGGTTCAAACTTAAACCTCAAAAACCCAACTGATTATAAAATATACAGCCTAGAAGTGCTAGAATGGCCTTAGATTAATTCTGAAAACCATCTTGGTTATATTTTATTCTGTAAATGGAGCAGAGAAGCTAAACTGTCCGACATGAATGCGTCTGAAAAGCAACGCATGGAAGAATTTTGGGATCTGACCATAAGTAACAAACAAATCTTAGCTGTTAGCGCCCCCTGTGTGAGGAGGTGGAGCTACACAAACAAACAAACAAAAAAAAACATACCCACAGAAAACCCGACCACCTCACCTCTGTGTTCAAGAGTCTTGCTGCGTCGCACGTTAGCGGCCAGGCATCGTTCCAGAACAGCCACGGTGAGCAGGAAGAGGCCGGTCTGCGACGCAAACACGCACAGGAAGCCGCTGAGCCGACACAGGAAGCTGCTCTCCCACTTTGCCCCGAACCTGCGACAAACAAACAAACACGTTAAATATATGATATAAGACTGTGGTACGATCTCCTGCTAAGAGCTTTCCGTACCTCCAGAAGCTGCCGAACGTCCAGGCATCCACCGCCGCCAACCAGCCACTCCACACTCCCATCAGGCCATTCACCAGGGCCAGCAGGCCAATCAGCAGCTTGGGGGGTGTGACCAACGTGGCCGGGGAACAGAACACCGACAGCACGACGAGGCTGTTGCTTACGAGCGAGAGCACGGCGACGAGCCACACCCCCACGCGGATCAACCAGCTGCCGAGCAGGTGGAGACAGGGACGGAACGGACCTGAGGGGACATTTATACCAAAATGTAGGTGGCGCTAAAGCTCCAGGCAGGGACTGTGTGTGTGTGTGTGTGTTACCTGGTGCAGGGCTGCAGTGGACCGAGTGTTGAGGTTTCGGTTCTTCGTCAAACTCCATGAGGAAATCGTCCCAGTCCTGATCCACTGCAGAGACACAGAGACAGTTAACACACACCCGTCGTCTGGGTCTCTCAGTCGTCTCCTCGAGTCTGTCTCCAGTTTCTGTCCACTTAAGTCGGCAGTCTGTTTCCAGTTTGTCTCTAGTCTGTCTCCAATTTGTCTCGGGTTTCTACCGCAGTCTGTCCCCAGTCTGTCTCCGGTTCGGTTTGGTGATAATCTCATTGACATGCTTTCGTTGTCGTCATCACAGTTCACCTTGTCTGGAGACGTCAGCGCTGTCTCTCCCAGTGGAGTCGGCCGTCTCGTCCCTCTCCCAGGACAAACCTCCACCTCCTCCTCCTCCTCCTCCTCCTCCTCTCCTCTCACAGGAGATGAAGGCACAGCACTGGAAGGCGTAAGGTAGCTCCATCACCCTGAACACACACACACACACACACACACCAGCATCATTTCTGGTTACATTCAAACACTTGGATAATTCACTTTTACTACACCTGCTGTTCACTGGAATGTCCCCGTAAATACTTCCACACACACATAATGAAGACAGATTAGACCTGAGGACATGGTGTGTGTGTGTGTGTGTGTGTGTGTGTTATAAATTCCACTTAAAGGAAAATTCCGCAAAATCACCCCCCGCAGTGTTTGGATTACGAGTGATGGAGGTGTGTGTGTGAAAACACACGGGCAGTGATGTCAAAAAAACATATGATGTCTGTTTCCGAGCAGGAGGCCAGAGGCGTCGATGATGTCATC
This sequence comes from Solea senegalensis, assembly GCF_019176455.1. Lineage (NCBI taxonomy): Eukaryota > Metazoa > Chordata > Actinopteri > Pleuronectiformes > Soleidae > Solea > Solea senegalensis. The sequence continues at coordinate 99,034 of NW_025321101.1, read as the reverse complement.
ACCCGCACCCCCCCCCCAGCGGCAGCCATGTCGGAGGTCCGTGCGGCGTCACATCAGGCAACGTTTTGTTTGGTATTCCATGTATTAGTTATGGTACGCGAGCCGTGGATTAACGAGAAACTGTTTAAGTCATTTTCCCCCTGTGTTTATTTACAGACTGTGGGTTCAATATCGCGCACACATGTGGTCGCGGACATAAACTGCCTCACGTCAGGTACACAGTGTGTGTGTGTGTGTGTGTGTGTTCACCTGACTCGCGGCAGGTCCTCTCGAGGCATTAACTCCATCAGCTGATCATTTCCGGCCAATCGCAGGTGAGTTAGACTCTGCAGACCAATCAGAGGCAGAGACGACAGCTGATTGGACGTCAGATCGCTGTAGAAAAAAAGAGATGAGAAACAAAAAAACTGTGACAAACAGAAAGATTCCAGTATTTTTCTTGCATTTTTAATTACATGTTTGGCATTCAAATGGATGAGTCGTGACAAGCCAGCAACGCCAGCTAGCTTTGGGGAAATGTTTACATCATACGATAAATGAAAACAAGGGCAGAAAATAATCTATCTATCAATCTATGCTAGTTAGCGAATTATCTATCTATCTATGCTAGTTAGCAATCATCTATCTATTTATGCTAGTTAGCGAATTATCTATCTATGTAAGTTAGCAATCATCTATCTATCTATGGTAGTTAGCAAATTATCTATCTATCTATGCTAGTTAGCAATCATCTATCTATTTATGCTAGTTAGCAAATTATCTATCTATGCTAGTTAGCAAATTATCTATCTATGCTCGTGAGCAAATCATCCATCCATCTATCTATCTGTGGAAACTAATCCATGAGAAAACGTTTTCATTGACAATTTAAAGAAGTCAAAATTTTGACATATTACGTTTGCATTCACTAAAGAATGAACACAGAACTCTGATGTTATGAGTACATGGGGTGAGCATTTATGTGAACTCATCTCTTGAATATGACGAACAAAACGGGATTGTAATGACTGAAAGTGACAAACACGGGATGTCTAAGTTTCCCCCCTTAGAATCTCCTTTACAAGGTTTTCCATAAACACAGCAACTTCCACACGTGTGTACAGCGCCTGAGTTTGACACAGCGGCCTCGTCCTCGCAATTTATTTAGCTCAATTTTGCCGTTTACTCACAGTTTGGTCAGAGCGGGCAGAGCCGAGAAAGAGTTGGGCTTCACTGACGACAGGCTGTTCCAAGACAAATCGCTGTGGAGACAGAGACATGTTCATGTTCAGCGTCAACATCAGCAGGAACAGATGCTAACAGCAGGTGTGAACGCAGAACGCCGGCCTGTGGGCTGTCAGCGGCTGCACATGGTTCCATTTAAAATAAGTGAACAACAGAAGAGATAGAACTGTAAAACATCAGAGAATTGATCACAGGGACGTCGAGTTCTTCCACCGCTGAGCGACACATCGCACTTTCAGATGTTTTTATGTGTGAAAAAGTCATTCTAGTACCTCTCTAATTGTATTGAACTCACATTAAAGGGTTTACTGGCAAAAATATGAACCCATAAAGTAAATGTTTAATCACTCCAAAATAAAACACGTGTTTGGCTTCTAAAGCCTTAGAAGAACGATGTGTCTGTGGGTAGCCAGAACTCTGAATTTCCCAAGTTCAAGGGAGGGTTCCTCCTACAGGAACGCCCCCGTGACTCTCAGTTCCGATATAAATAGAAACACAGGTTGCCATCTCGTGCCGCCATCTTTCTACAGGAGCCCACACGGACAAACCACGTGGCCAGAGCGTGAGACGTTTCTGGCTCTGTGAAGGCCATCGAAAGAGTTCCCTGAAGCGTTTCAGGAAGGAAGTGGTGACCATAAGGTGAACCTCCATTTCTTTACAAATGAAGTCTCAACACTAGATGGCACTAATTCTCACACATTGGACCTTTAAATACAATTATGTCCTTTTGTGGGATCTAAACCCCCCCAAAAAACTTTCAGAATTGAAATCAGGTTTGGGTTCCATCGCATTGGCCGCCACAACAGCCAAAGTTTACTTGAATTTAGATCTTTGTAAGGTCCAAAAAACTTACAAACCTCTCTTTGTCAAAGTTTAGGGTTAGGCACGTAGTTGTCACGGTTAAGGTTAGGAATGCATGACGTCTACGATGTGTCCTCACTAGGACATAAAAAACAAGTTTGTGCATACATGTGCCACCATTTTGTGTCTGTTCACAGGGTGACAGTTGGGCAACGTCAACACAAAGAAGTGCATTGCATTTGGAACTTGTAATAATGTGCGCTCTAGGTTTAACTAATAGTCCGCATGTTTAACTCAGTATTTTATAAATAAAATCGCCGTAGCAACGTACGTACCACAGGTTCACACACATAACAGCGGAGATAACAGAGACAGATACGGAGCCAAAGAGGCGATGTCTTCATTTTTAACAGTGTCAGCTTTTTTTTATTTATTTATTTATTTATTTGTTAAAACTCTGTGTGTGTGTGTGTGTGTGTGACATGTGTTTCTGTTCCTGGTGGAATCCAGATGACTTGAGGACACTAGTGTGTGTCCTTAAACCTGCTCCACGCATCACTGAGCAGAGACCACCTGCATCTGTGAGTGTGTTTCCACTGCAGCGGGATAATGAAAGCAGTGTGTGTGTGTGTGTACACATGTACTTACAGAGAACACAGTGACGTCAGACCATGGAAGGTGTTCTCCTGCAGCTCCTCTATCTCATTATGGTGCAGATCTCTGAAACACACACACACACACACACACACACACCATTACATCACATTTATCAATCACTTTTACAACTTTTTTTCTTCTTTTTTTTGAGAACGGACCCATAACGATGTTAATTATTCCCATGATGCACAGCTGGTTGCACTTGATTGGTCGCCATGGTAACGGTTACATAAGTCTTTACGCTGGTTGTAAGAGTGAAGAGTTGTTTCTGTTGTTTCTGATCCACAGACACTGAGACACTGAGAGACACAGACGTTCAATTAAACAGTGAAAGTGAAGGTGAAACTCACATTTTCTGGATGTTTTCACACCCGGAGAAGCTGGGAAGAGTCTGGATGTGATTATAGGAGAGGTCCCTGCAGAGAGAGCGCTGATAATTACTACACACACTGAACACATCACGCTAATCTATCGATCTAACTATCTATCTAATATAAGCTAGTTAGCAAATTATCTACTATCTATCTATCTAAGCTAGTTAGCAATTATCTATACTATCTATCTAAGCTAGTTAGCAATTATCTATACTATCTATCTAAGCAGCTAGTTAGCAATTATCTATACTATCTATCTAAGCTAGTTAGCAATTATCTATACTATCTATCTAAGGTAGTTAGGAAATTGTCTACTATCTATCTAAGCTAGTTAGCAATTATCTATACTATCTATCTAAGGTAGTTAGGAAATTGTCTACTATCTATCTAAGCTAGTTAGTGAATTATCTATCCAAGCAAGTTAGCAAATTACCTATACTATCTATGTAAGCTAGTTAGCAGTTATCTATATTATCTATCTAAGCTAGTTAGCAATTATCTATACTATCTATCTAAGCTATTTAGTGAATTATCTTGATTGATTGATTGATTGATTGATTGATTGATTGATCTTTAGACTCACAGCAGCTGTAGGTTTGGGAGCTGCTCACACACTGAAGAGGGAAGAGACTTGATACGAGCTCCTGTGATGGTCCTACACACACACACACACACACAGTGAGTTCAGGTGCATCAACAACAGTTATTTGTGCGATTTGTGTTGTGCAAAGTATAACGGTGCATTCAGGTGCCCTAGTGGATTATCTGTTCAGATTCAAAGATGAATCATGTTTTTTTTTTTTTACTGCGATGCATTCAGGTACAGACCCAGTGTAGTGCAGTGAACTACGTTTGGAGAGTAGTGGTGCATGTAGGTGCCTGGGAGGGTACTAATTGACTGATGATGCATTCAGGTGCATTCAAATCATGTTTACTGTAGGTGAATGATGTTGTCTGTTTGGTTTGGTGCGTTTATGTGCACTAAAGTTAAAATGATTGTGTTATGGTGTGTGTTACAGCTCGGTGTGGTGTGTGTGTTACAGCTCATTAAACGCTCACTTTGTTACGTTGTGTTGCTGCAAAATCAAAAAAGATTAAAGGCTCACAGAGTTTTGTTTTTTCAGGACGTTGAGTCAGAACGGTGGAGGAATGTTTTATTTCCACCACATCGACGACGGCTTTGAGAAAACCAGGTTTAAAAAATGGGGGGAAAAAATAAAGAGTGGAAAATAAACACAGCGGAGGTGTTTTTATGAAACAGAACCAGACATATGGGTCAAAACAAGACGCAGGAAAAGGGGTTTTAATTTCAGGAAAACAAAGTTACACTCTGTCGGGTTGAATAAAAACAACCCCGGCGTATTAATAACACTGTGTGTGTGTGTGTGTGTGTGAGACTTACAAACTCTCCAGGCTTTTGGTTCCTGTCAGATCTGGAAACTCGGTGAGATCTGCGGCTCCGTTCAGAGACCTGAGATAAAAATGTTGTTTATGTAAAAGTGGACTTTTTGTGAGTAAAAAAACAAACAAAAACCAAACCAAACCAAAAGTTACATATTTGTTGTTTCTTACAGCGTGCGAAGCTCCGGCAGGTTCTGGAACGCCGAACGTCCGACAGACTGGATCGGATTGTCGTAGAAGAATCTGAGGAGAAACCCAAACAGGGACACGTGTTCAGGTTAATATGAGACAACATCAACAAGTCTCACTGATTGTGTTTTTGTTTACTCCAGACGCTTTACGTTGGATAATAATCAGTTTTGTTTTCTTTCCCTTGGGTTTCCCGTTCCTTGTTTCCTGTTTTATTTTGTAGTTTCCCCTTGTGTGTACCTCATTAAGTTCACTTCCTGTCTTGTCTTCCTTCATGATTGTCTGTGTTTCACCTGGGTTTGATTATCCCGGCCTTTGTTCAGTTTGGTCGAGGGCTGTTAATCGATTTACGATATTAATCCAAAAGCTATTTCCATAATCGATGAATCGCTTCTCAGATGGTCTGATTTTTGTCAGCTTCTATCATCTGTCGTTTATTTGCGTTTGATTTAAGTTAATTTTTGTTACTTAATTTATTTAAGTAACAAATAAATCCTTAACATGGGAAATAAAAACAAGATATTCCATCATTTCCAGATTTGGGAAACAATCGGCTCGACGTTTTTCAACATTTTCTGACATTTTACCGACCAAACAAAAACTCGGTTAATCAAGAAAATTATGGTCAAATTTTCTTTAATCCTTGTTTTTAATTTTTTTTGCCATTTTGTGCAGTATTGACAAGTGGGAGGAGTTTATTTTTCATGGAGGTGGAGCTACAATACATCTTACGACTTCATCAAGATGCACAATTTCACTGCAGGCGAATGAATCAAGCAAATTATCCTAAAACATGATTATTATTATTTTAGCTGCTTAAGCCGGAATCATGTGATCCACGTTTGCGACAAACCATTAGCTTTGAGATTCTTTCTCCATCCCGATGTTTCACCATAAATGGAGGACGGCTGCTGTACTGGACGTGTGCACATCCCGTGCCAATGAGATCGGGCGAATAAGGACAAAGGCGGGGCCAGTGATAGCCCCAGGACAGAAGTCATGCTTTTTATCACAACACACACAACGACAGGAAGCTCCGAAGAGTTTGCAAGTAGAAAACCAAGTGAGTGATTTCCATATTTTTTGGCGGTACCTACATGGTGATGAGTGACGGGTTCCCAGTGAAGGCGTGCTCCGGGATGGACTGGATGCTGTTGCTATGGAAACCACTAAAGGGGGGAGGACAAGACAGACAGAAGTTACGGTTTTTCCAAATGTCCTGGATTTCTGTGTCTGAAATTAATGCAGATCTGGACTCACAGCTCTTTGAGGTGACTGAGCGAGCGGATGGACGTGGGAAACTCCACCAGGCTGTTGTAGTTCAAATCCCTGAGAGAGTGAGAGAGAGACAGAGAGAGGGAGGGAATAGTATCCTTAACTTGGAATCTTTATAATAGAAAACGTTACGTCTCGACATGGAATACCAGCACTAAATTGGGAGTGGACAGATAATTGTTAAAAACTTTATACTGGTCTTAAGTTGCAATAGTCAGGTCTAAGGCGGGGCTAAACAGCTCTAAAATCGGAATAATAAGATCTAATGTGGGAATGGGCTGTAATAGCGGAATAGTCTGATCTAAACTGGGAAAAACTGGCTCGAAAGTGGGAAAAGTGGCATCTTAATTGGGAATAGTCATCTTTAAACTGGGAATAATTAGATCTAAAGTGGGAATTATCAGCTTTAAACTCGGAGTAATTAGCACTAAATAGGGAAAAGTGGCATCTTAAGTGGGAAAAATCAGCTCTAACAGTTGGTTAAATCAGTCTGCTCTAAAATAGGGAAAATTCCCTTCTACACTTGGAAAACCGATCTTAATACAGGAAATCCCCTGCTGTTGACTGATGATTCCCTGACCTAGAGGCAGGCAGGGAATATCACCTTCAGAGTTGGAACGCTACATTTTCACTCATATTCCTGTTTCCGTGTTTGTAGCATGGAACGTCGGTTGTGTTACCGGGAACGACAGCTGAACGGGAGTGCTGGGATGTGGGAACGCCGACTCCAGATCGGGGAAAGCGTGTCACGTCAACGTTTGCGTTCGGAGCGTCACGTTTTAGTCCCTCCATTTTCCGACGTTTAAGTTTATTAAAGAAACATTTTTACTGTGTCTCCGTCTTTGTGTCGTCGCTTTCATCACCGGAGACGACGGCATTCATCCATTCATCCACACATGGCTTCAATTAGCTCCTCCCATCCATCTCTGGGACACAGGTGGCTATTACACACACACACACACCATTAAATAGAAATTGCTTCAGTCTGCTTCAGCGTGTGTTTGTGCTCGTGTGAGGACGGTTTGGAAGAACCTTGTGATTCCTAATTTCTAAATATGTTATCGACGGCCGGTCGTGATTAGAGTGCCACAGAAGAACGCAATTTCAAACTGATTATGAGACTATTTATAATTGCCTCAACTTTCATGTTCCATATTTACAGTGATGGGTTTCTGACGCCCAATCGGCTGACTGTTGTGGGTGGAGCCAGTCTAGCTACGCCCTGACTGTACTGTACCATTCAACTTTGGTACCCCAAGGGAAGGGTGTCAAAGAATGGTGGGGGGGTTGGTTATTTTGGTTCAATTACTAATGAAAACGCAAAAGAAATACGTACCGTACTGTACTAAACCAAAACATTCCACTCAGTGGAAACACGGCTATTGATTAACGAAGACCAAAACATCAATAAGAGTGAGTGTTTTTGGTTGTTGTTCTGACAATTATTGCTAAACAGTGACACTTTTTGTAAAAAAAACTTTGGTACATTTTTTGGTAAAAGTCTGTACTTTTACTTTGTTATTTACATTTCTAGCAACTTGTACTTTTACTCCACTACATTTCCTCTAACTGTCTTTGTTACTACCAAATAAAATCAGAAGAAGAAGAGTTGGTATTATGGTCTGTATTTATAACGAGCTTTTCTAGTCTTGATGAGCTGCTTTTACATTACAGTTTTCACCCAAGAAACCAGCAGAGGGCGCATGCAAGGATTCCTATCCTCTACTGTAACATGATAGAACATTTTAGTCAAACGCTGCTGGAGCTTCCTCCTGTTGTTGTTTTTTTTATTCCATAATGACAACTGTGTTGTTTGCTGTGTGTTAGGAGGGCGACATTTGGGACAATGATCGAACATCAACAAAAACACACTCATATTGATGTTTGCTAGAGTGCGACATTCTCTTGCGTTTTCCATTGAGTAGAGGAGACGCAGACACGGCCGCCACATGAGAGTGTGTGTTTTTCTTTACGTCGTGAGCCCAGACGCTTGAGTCAATTATTTTTTTTTGCTGTTTTCATTTCCGTTTCCTCGGTCTGTGTTTGTGTTTGTGGTTTCAGATGAACACGTCGTTCTGCTGCGGTTTATTATTGCTGATGGCGCAGGTACACAACCTACTTGCACACGCACACACACACACAGGCAGCATGTGTGTGTGTGTGTGTGTGAATAGTAATTATGATTAGCATACAGCCAGGGCCACACACAGAGCCTGTCCCACACACACACACAGAAGTATTTCCAAATGAAGGCAGTGTGTGTTTGTGTGTTTAAACCTGCTTCTCTGGTTGACTGAGAAAACAGAAACATTTCTACAGACATACACACATTCCTCACATTAAACACACACAACATAAACATACGCAGGTTAATCCGGCCACGACTGCAGCTAATACCCAACAATGCTCTCGCTGCAATGAAACTGAGATCGATGAAAAACAAATACACTCATGAACCTGATCAATAACGGACATTAGCGGAGTCTTCCATCATCGGGACAACTGCTATTACACGTCTCAAGGTCGAGGTATTCACATTTTAACCCTGATTTATGTAGAATCACTGACCTGATGGCACTTTTTAAACCTAAACCTTAAACAAATGTTCATTCAGAACTTTTAATAGCAATCGATTAGATTCAAATTCCGAGTGTTTTAATAAAACAAACTACAAACCAATTTGAAGTAAGACACAAACAGAAAAACCTCGAAACACAGGAGACAAGACTGGGAAACACATGGAAAAACTGCAACATCAACAAGACACAGGTGAAGACACAGGAAGTCAAACTTAACTAGGAAGTAGTACAAAGAAACAAAAACCGGAAACCAAAGAAAATCAAGGAAAACAGAAAGAGCAACAAACTCTCTCTAACTTGGTGTGACATGAAAAATATTAATGTTTGCATAATACATTGTCTGGGCAAGTCCAGAGACAGGGAGGACGCCTCCTATTGCTGTTGTAGTTGTTGTGCAATTGCGGGTAAATGTCTTTCTAGGAGAAAGATTTCAGTTTGGTAACAATGGTAACCTTCACTGCAAAGAAACGGGTAGTTGTTTTAAAAAAGTATGGGCCCCAGGATTGAGCCGTGGGGAAAACCACAACATATCTTATCGCTTGTACATGGATATTTATCAATTAATGTTGTAAAGATGAAATTTGAATGGGAAGAAAAACGATCCGATCAGCGCAGCCTTTTAGCTGTAATTCCTCCAACATCACCAGAGGGCGCTCTTTATGCGACTTGTTATGACACTTGTTATGATGTTTCATTAAGAGTATAAATTAAACTTCTCTCACTCTCTGTCATCGCTTGACCTTTCACCCCAACCCCAACTCAACCCTGAGTGCCGCAGCTCCCCTCCCCCCCCACACACACACCCAGAGAAACTTACAGCGTCTCCAAACTGTGGAGTCCGTGGAAGCAGCTCGTTCCCATGGAAACGATCCTATTGTTGTTGAGATGCCTGTGGAGAGAGAGAGACTGATGGACTAATGAAGCAGACAAAGAGTGCGTGTCCGTGTGTCCGTGTGTGTGTTGCTTTCTAAAAAAGGGGCCCCCGGGGCCTCTCAAGAAGCTTTTTTATCCTTCGGTAATTTCATGCAAATTAGCTTCAAGACGATTGGACAAAAGAATTGACAGCAGACTTCAATGCTGCCGCCCTGAATGCTATCACACACACACGCACACGCACACACACACACACACACACACACACACTCAAAGTGTGTTTTGCATGTTATTAGGTGCTAATACAGACGGACAGGGACAGTCGCTGCTACGGTCAAATTTAAACAGATCCTAGCAACAGTCTGCACGCACACACACACACACACACACACTGTCACATTCCTGAGACAACATTGGGACGTAAGGAAAGTCTCACAACATTGCGTCACACAAATTGTTTTGCTCAAGTTCAAAACATGGGCGATCACTTCCTGTCTCAAGACTACCATCACAGCATTTGCTGCCAGGATCAGACGACACAAACGATTATGATTGTGAGAACACGGTGAGTAATTCAGGTGTGTGTTGTGTTGTGTGTGTGTGTGTGTGAGGACGTACAGCACCACCAGGCGGCCCAGCTTGCTGAAGGCGTGGTCGGGGACGTGGCTGATGAGGTTGAGGGCGAGGGTCATGGCCTGTAGCGCCGGCAGGTCACGCAGCGCCTCCACGGGCACCACCGTCAGGGCGTTGTCGTCCAGCCACAGGTGACGGAGCAAACGCAGGCCAGAGAAGCAGCCGGCGGGAACGCCAGAGATGTGGTTGGCATCGAGACGTCTGTGATGATGAGAGAGAGAGACACTGACACTGTGAGTAAATCAATTCTGAGCAACAACCACTGACACACACCCACACAATGGCCATCATGTGGCGCTAGAGAGAGGCCACCAATAACTTTATGGAATTAGCTCAAATTCCACTTTTCATGAAGCAAGCAACACCTTATGAATCGATGTAATCAAATTCATGGTATTTCATTTGTTTGAAAATATACCTTTTGGGAAGTTTTTTGTTTGTTTTTTTTGTTAGCTTCCTGAGCCCCGCCCAAGGTCAAAAATCGCAAAAAAAAAACCTGGGAGTGCAAAGAACAAGCGAAAAAAACAAAAGTGCCTTTTTAACCAAATAAAATACAATAATTTGAATAATTACGTCAATATTTTATTTGCAATTTGTGTGTTGTTTGATAATACTGACACAAACTTAGAGTGCAGGTTATCATTGGGAAAAGATTGGCCCTAAAAAGAAGATTAAGACAACCAATAGAGACGAGGTGCTATTCCCGCTAGCATACTTTTGGCCACGGCTGTGGTTGCCGTGGTAACCCACATACAGGTCCGACGAAAGTCGAGGGCGGACGTTGCTGCTATGCGGCTAGTGGGAGCACAAAATGTGAAAATGTGTTTTTGAACGACAATTCTGTCAAACTTCTTCGGATCGCCCAAAGAACGAGATCATTGATCGTCTTCTCCCTCTGATTTACAGCTTTAATTATCTACTCTGTGTGTGATTCCTTTCTTATTTTCTTTCACTTCGTCCAGAAATCCTCTGACGCCGCTGCAGAGGAATCTTATAGGTCGAGTGTTTGAGCAGCACTGGAGACCGATTGCCACTCCGTCGCTGCCTAATGAGCTCTCAGGGAGAATAGAGGTATTTTGTTGAGTACATACTTAATGCTGAGAGGATTGTGTGTGTGTGTGTGTGTGTGTGTGTGTGTCAGTGCCACACACACACACAGCTACACTTCTTTAGACTCGACATTGACTTCCATTTATTTGCACAAACTAAACACAGCCTTAAACACAACTAAAATTCAAATCTTAGCCCTAAACTTAAACAGTTCCTCACAAATCAGGTTCTGCCTCATGAGGACCAGATTTTGGTCTCCATGAGGACTACTGGTCCGGACACGGTCAGTGTTTATGTTAAACCCAAGTGAATTGTTAATAACTAAACAAAACTCTTAATTTTACCCCGGTAGCCCCGGAATATACTTCCTCCTAGACCTTTAAAGTAACAACCTCTTTTAATAATGGGTAATTTAATTTACAAAGTCCTTAAGGGATAGTTTAAGTGTGTTTCATGAGGAATTGACACATACTGTCAGAGTTTGATGTGTTTTTTCCCCCTCCTTCTGAGCCTAGAACCAGATTTTCGACAGTAAAATAAAAGGTCAACCTCAAACATTTTACACCACTATTAAGTCTACAATGTCTTAAGAACATGTTCACGTCTTTATCTCACTCTGAGACAGACTTTTCCAACAGGAAACTGAAGTTTGTAAAGCGCTCACTCTCCCACACCAAACCCCATAGAGAAAATCAGTGATTTTAGCTCAGGGGGACACAGGAGCTGCTGGTCTACTGCTGCCTCGTGTGGTCACTTTGTGTCACTGAGGTGAATCTGAACGAAGGATTTTCAATACCGAATTCACAAAATAACGCATTTGAACTTAGTGATGGAGGCAGCAGTGGATCAACAACTCCTGTGTGCTGTGATGTTAAAATCACTGATTTTCTCCATGGACTTTGGTGTGGGAGAGTGAGTTGTTTCACAAAGGGACACAAACTTCAAAGCCTGTCTGTCCTTTACAATAAGTCCTCTGTTCGCGAACAGAGAGAAGACGAGGATGGGACTTCACATAATGGGAGAGACGGTGGACGTCGCCATTCTTATACGCTTATCTACACACACACACACAGACACAGGTAAAGTTTCAGTATAATTATTGTGTGCTGTTCAGACTGAGAGAACACTGGAGTACTGTATACATTATTGTACCAGTCCTCGTCCATGTGTGTGTGCGTGTGTGTGTCTCTCACAGTGACTGCAGGTTGTGCAGGTCCTTGAACGCCTCAGCAGGGACAGACCTCAGCTGGTTGTTCTGGAGCATTCTGGAAAGACGTAATTGACAGGAAATAAAGAAACAAAAAAAACCCATCATAAACATCACATTCAACGACTGTTCAACTGTGTGTGTGTGATCAATAGCTTATATTGACATACTGTATTGATTGGCAGTGATTGTGTGTGTGGACAGACTTACAGCACTTTGAGGTTGTAGAGGCCACTGAACGCTCCCCGGGGGATGAGCGACAGATCGTTTCCCGCCAAACGCCTGAGACAGAGAACAACACACAAATCACGACCTGTCTAAATGACGTATCCATGGAAACAACATCTCAATCTCCAAATAGCCAATTTTGAGAGGAGATTCAGACCGTGAACCAGCACTTCCATAAGTGTTAGTCATAGTCCACTAGTGGGCGTTTGAGGTATTGTAGGTGGTCCTCAAGAGAAATGGCCATAATGGCCATAACACACTAGCAACCCAAACTAGCAAACCCCAAGAAAACACATGTAACCCCCACGAAAACACAAGTAACTCCAAACAAAACACTAGTAATCTCCAATAAAACACTAGTAACCCCGAACAATACACTAGCAACCCTAAACAAAATACTAGCAACCCCAACTAGCAAACCCCAAGAAAACACTGGTAACCTCCAATTAAACACTAGTAACTCCCAACAAAACACTAGCAACCCCAACTAGCAACCCACAGGAAAACACTAGTAACCTCCAATTAAACACTAGTAACTCCCAAAACACTAGCAACCCCAACTAGCAACCCCAGGAAAACAGTAACCCCCAATTAAACACTAGTAACTCCAACTAGTAACCCCCAATTAAACACTAGTAACTCCAACTAGTAACCCCCAATTAAACACTAGTAACTCCCAACAAAACACTAGCAACTCCAACAAAACACGAGCAACCAGGAGTTTCATTAATGCCTTTAAATTCTTCACTAAATATGAACATAACCCATATTTAATGTAGAGTTGATAGAAAATGATGACACACATTATTATAATCAATGAAATAGTTTGAGTACAGCATCAGTGATGTGTCAACAATCAAAGATCGGTCACCTTCCAGTAAACATGACGTTTGCTGAGGCCACGCAGAGTTCAGCCAGTTTCCCCCAGCATGCACCTCTGCGGTGTCCTATCGCCGTAGTGACGTTTCTTGCACCGCGGTGACAAATATCACACACGCGCAGACACACGTAGGAACACACATTGCTGGCAGCCGAGCGGCACAGCAAAACAGAGTCGTGTTCGGGGTCCCTGTAAGGTCAGCCGTGTGCTCCGCCGTCGCCACGGCGACTCAGGTTTAAGTTTAGCCGCCTTGCGGCAATTAAATTTGTATTTCTTGACATTTTATTTTTGGCATGACACTTTGATCATACAATAAATGTAGGTTTCAGCCTTTAATGTGACTTAATCTGAGAAATAAATGCAATTAATCAAACATAAAAGTAGATTTCTGACATGACGGCAGGTTCGTCATGTTTGTTTTTGTGTTTTGTGCGTGTGTGTGTTATTTATTAAATTATTTACTGTGTTGTGTGCTGAAGCGTTCACGGGGTCGTCAGAGGCTGAAGCTGCAGCTGCGGCGCAGGTGATAATCCAGCCACGCTGAGGTGAGGACAGATGGGATTACATATCACATCCTCACAGATATCTGAGCCCCACCGTCCTCGTGTCGGACACTCATATCAACCAGGGTTCATGAACACATCGCTGGGCTGTAGCACGTGTGTGTGTGTGTGTCACTCACAGCTCCTCCAGAAAGTGCAGGTTCGACAAACCTCCGCTGGACAACGTCGTCAGATTATTCATACTCAGATCACTGCCAACACAAACACAGAGAGAGAGGGAAGTGAGCGTTAATGTCGCCCGTCCTTGTTGACACACACATTGTTGTGTAAATAAAGTCACAAAGAAATATCAAAAATATGAAAAATAAATTAACTTTTCGACTTAATAACAAAATACAAGTTGTTTTTTTACTTTTAGTGACTTTCAGACTACATTTTAGCGTTGTTTAGGCAAACGGTTATCTTTTGGCAAAAATATAGTGAATTGTTTAGCTTTTTTATTTAACCTTTGGCAAACAATTTGCCAATTAAAGGAAGGTTAGCCAAAATAAAGCTGACATTTGTTGACTTTCTGAATGCATTTTGGCTGTCGTGTCTTTGCTATCATTTAGCAAACACTTGGCTGACAATTAGCTATCATTTTGGCAAACTACATGTTAGCGTTGTTTTGGCTAACGTTTAGCTTTTTTGTGTGTTATCTTACATGTAGTGACTCTCTGACTAACCTTTGGAAAATGTTTAGCAATTTCTTTGCTATTTCTAAATAAACTCTTTGTTTAAAAGTTTGCCAATTCAGGCAAAGTTAGCCAAAACAAAGCTAACGTGTAGTTCTGAACAGGTTTTGGCTGTTGTTTCTATGCTATCATAACACTTGGCCAACTACTGGCTATCTTTTGGCAAACATTTAGTGACTTTCTAACTAAATTTAAACTGTCTTTTGGGTAACATTTAGCATTTAGCAAGTACTGCTTTTGCTATCCTTTGGCTAACCTGTGTCTATCATTTGGCAGACATTAAGTGACTTTCTAACTAACGCTTAGCTCTCCTTTGGCTAAATTTTAGCAAGTTTAAGGAATCTTCAGTTAACTATTGGCAACCGCACTTGTTTGAGGTTGGTAGTTGATATATATATATATATATATAGATATACACAGTATATGTCATAAATATAGAGATACCAGGATTTTAACTAAAGAATATCACTGAAAGTTTCATCATGGCGCACACACACACAAACACACACACACACACACATCACTCCCGCTTCAAATAGTGAGAGAAATGAGTCAACACACACCTAAGTGAGAAACAAGACAGGAGTGGAAGTTACCAGAAAGAGAGAAAGCAATGAATGAATGGATGAATGAATGAATGAATGGATTAATGAATGAATGAATGAATGGATGAATGAATGAATGAATGAATGAATTGCTCTAAATTTCCAGGATTACGGGAGGAAATATGTGATTTTGCCACATGGGTACAATAAAAACAATGAAACAATTGTGAGTCAAATCCAGGTGACCTCAGAGTCTCTGATGGTCCAGGAGACACAGGTACCTCGTCTGTGGTGTGTTATTGTGTTTGTGTGCAGATTCAACCTTCTTCGTCCTTTTCTTTTCTTTTCCTTATCTGACCCCGTCCGCTTATATTCCGCTATCTATGTGTATGTGTGTGTGTGTGTGATAACCATCAGGAGGTAGCGTCTTTCCACTCGGGAGACCTCGTATGGAGACAGACTGTCTCTGTCTCTCTCACACACACACACACACACACACACACAGTGAAGGTGTGTGTGTGTTGAGGAACTTTCTCAACACACCATAAAGCCTGTTAATGTGTGAATGTATATGCGTAACTTTACAACTCTGTCGACAGGTAGTTCAGGCGCACAGAGGAGGTTTGTTTGGCCTCATATTTAGCAGAATGTTCCTTTACTCTGGGCAGACCAACAGTGTTACGGCACACTGGTTTTTACAGCCTCCACACACACACACACACACACACACACTGTGTTTGAAAGCACTGTCCATTCATTTAATTTATTGGCGTAAACACGCAGACATATATCTACTACAGCGTTTTCACACGCTGAATTGTTCACTAAACCGGACGGAGACGTGTTCTCTGCATGTGGTCATACGTGTATATGTAGCTAAAAATAAACACAGTGAAAACATAGAGGCTATTTACAGAAGAATAGTGAGGTTTTTCATGTTTACAGAATGAAATACTTGGTTCATGTGTCCTCGTAATGTTTCTTTAACTACGTGAAAATGTAGTTAAAGTATCTAACGTTGCTTGTTAGCTTTTTCTTCTTAGCTGTAATCGTTGTAGTTTTGAGCACAACTAGCCAATGCTAGCTTTGGTCCTGTCCAGGCAGGGTACTGTATTTTATCATGTACTGTTAGCTACTGCAACGTTAGCTTTTTCCACATCTAGCTAATGTGAATCAACATATTTCTGCTAACATAGCAAAACTGCTAGGTAGCTTTAATATACAAAACTAACACTAACTAATAGTTACGTTCAGTATTATTTACCTTTAGTTAGCAGATGCTCTGTTTGCGGATGTTCAGTCACTGTAATGTCCAGTGTTATTTTAGCTATTTCCACATACATCCTATTTCCTATTCCTGCTAATATCACAACTTATACCTAAATTATAGTTAAGTTATAGGTTATTTTAACTAATATGTAGCTTCTGGTAGCATGTGCGCTGTTAGCTGATGTAGAGAGATAAGTTATACAGGGTTAAAATGTGAAGCAAATGTTGATGCCCATGTAGTTTAGCACATTTTGCTCATATAATGAGCATGTGCCCCCCTGTTAGCTGATAGTGGATTATTGTTAACTTTACTCTGATAATAGTTTATTGTCTATGTTTTTGTTTTATCAGCACAGCTAATGCAGTTTAGTTTGTTATATCTAAGAAGACAAAAAGACACTTGTACCAGCATTTGACACCGTTCTTTGTTGATTTATGGACTTTAAAATAATCATTTATAAGTCCATTTCTTGCTCTGCGAAAGGTTGTATTTGGAGAAGACTTTTTTTATTATTATTTAACAAAAACGTTGAATATTTTTAAAGTAATGTACAATTTTTTTTTATAATGTTTGGAGATTTTGTAAATAACAGTAAAACTGGTTAAGGGAAATTTTTCCCTCTCAGGTGAGTCACCGCTCACACAAAGAGGAACCATTTAAATGGCATAAGCGCAGATCTCTGAGCTGATTTTGTGTTTGTGGACAGAGGAGTCAAAGAGGCACGTATGACGTGTCCGGACACAGGGACGAAAGAAAGACAGAAAGAAAAGACGGATGCATTAACCAAAACTGTTGTATGGTTGTTTTTTTTCTCCCTCTTCCCCATAAAGAGATAGATGAAGCTTTGTCTTTTTTTTTCTCCCCCGTCTCCTCGGGCTGAAACTGATGGATATCACACGATTATTCAAATGTCCACCGCCTGCAGAAAGACAAACTCCGAAGACGGGGGGAAAAAGGGCACTTGTGTAGTTTTGTGACAGTGAGGCCTCGCTCTGGTTTTGTCTTCTTTTGCTCTTTCTTTCTTTCTTTCAGTGTTTCGAGGGGCGGGGGCGGCGGGAGGGGAGGGGGCTCCTCCTCCACCCCCACCCCGGAATGAGTGGATGCGGGGGGGGTTCACGTCTTCCCGTCTCCCATAGAGGAAAAAGATAAACAACAGTTTGCTACACACATTTGTGTTTGACCACAAACAAACAAACCTCTAAAACGCAAACATTCTGGCAATTTTTCAAATTTACGGGAATTAATGGGAATTGGGAAAGTCTGGTAAATGATCTGTTGTAGCAGGGCCGGCCCAGGCCTTTATGGGGCCCTGAGCTGAATTTGAATCACAAAAGTGGGCTCCAAAATAAAACTACACTATTTCGATATCTAAATATATGTTTTTTTCTCCACACACTATTGAGGGGGCCCCCTGATCACCAAAGGGGCCCCAAGCAGCCTCTGAGGCAAGGAATAATTAATATTTTACTCAACATTTTTGTTTGGTCAATGAAGGAATTAAATAAAGTCAAAACAAACGTGTGTATATCTGACACAGTTTCTTTAAATTAACCCAAACTGCCAGTTATTTCTCATTAAATTACTGATTTATGACATTAATTACGTGCAAAACAACCCAAAATCTGCGACCTGCTGACATAACGGAAGTTGCTGCTGTCTCATTATTATCATTTATAAAGAAATTCAACCAATACAAAACAAAAAAAATGTCTAAATTCCACTCAAAGACAATGGATTTCTGCACGACAACAACAGAGTCAGACCTGCCACAGAAGATACAGAGAAACAGCAAATACACACAAAAAAGACCTTTTTTTAAGCTTCTTTCTGGACTAAAAAAATGCTCTGTTTCCAGTTTAACCAGTTAAAAAAAAAAATCACACATTGTTAACTGTGATTCCATCAACAGCATCACTCTGTCATCTGCCTGACTTCTCACATGACCTCACAGGAACAGAGTGATAGTCCATTTACCTTTCTGTCGTGTGTGTGTGTGTGTGTGGCGCAGCACTTAGTGGCACCTGAGCTCCGGTGAACCTTGACAAAGCCAAATATCTAAACATCCTCTTGCTCGGGTAAATGGACGAGGCCTCTCTACCTGTGAGGTCGTGAGAGAGGTCAGACAGACAATAGGAGGCTCACCTGTCTGTCTCTCTGTCTCCCTGTCTCTGAGAGGCTTGCAAGATGGCTGCCACCTTGCTTGTACTAAAGTCATCAACTCGTCCAGACTTCTCATGCTCCGAGTTCACGATTCATGATTTTCCCTGCATTACAAAACACCGTCCTAGTGTTGTCTGTGCTTCCAAAGTAACTTGTTTATCCAGTGTACTAGTTAGCAACCGTACATACAATCTTAAGATTAACCACAGAATAACCACTCCAAAACTCTAAATCTCCATGAACTTTCAGAGAATATTCGTCATACTGCGCAATGTGTCTGATTGGACTAGATTAGCTTGCTAGTTAGCAATAGATGCTGTAATGCTAACATTAACCACATAATAACCCCTTTAGCCTTTAGGACCTATCAGAGGATGGATGGACTAGAGAAGCTAGATAGTTAGTGAAACTAGGTATAACTACATTTTGGGTACTGTTTACATTTGAATTG
>NW_025321101.1:0-77500 GCF_019176455.1 Solea senegalensis | reverse complement strand
CCTCACCTGAACCTCCACAGAAAAGCCTCCAGAAGAACCAGAGCAACCATCTGAATGTTCTCTATGTTCTTTAGCCTGTCTACATGTCTGAGCTTTGAGAAACTACTGGGACTCTAAAGTATTCTGTTGAGGAACTTTGAACTCTGCTGAAGAACATTGAACAGCGTTAAAGGAACTTTGGACTATGTTGAGGAACTTTTAACTGAATTTAAGGAACTTTAAACTATGTTAAGGGTCTTTTAACTGAATTTAAGGAACTTTGAAGGAACTCTGAACTGCAGTGAGGAACAGGAACTTTGGGACTGTGCTGAAGGAATTTCAAGTTGAAGGAAGTTTGAGCTTCAAAGTGTGAGTGGGAACTTCGAACTTTGTGGAGTGCAGCATTGCACCTCTAAGGGTACAACCTGTCAGAAGAAGAAGTCCATTGTCTTTGTAACAACGACCACACAATCACCTCACACTTTCCAGGCTTCTTCTGCAGGTTTCTAATGCATGTTTAATCAGGATTGTATGAACTCCTGTGACATTTGTTTACATCTAAACGCTCCAACAACAACACTACAGTTGTACACTTTTACACCTTTACAGGAGAAAACTGTCAATCAGTTACTTATGACACTTCCTGAGTCGGTTGTCCAACAACTGCTCCTCACATAATATGAATAAGAAGTGGAGGGAACGTGCCGAGCGCGTGCACGTCGCTGCTGAGACTTATAAACACGCGGCACAGGTGCTGCGTTTCTCACCGCCGTGCACGCGCAAAACCTGAAGTTCACTCAAGTGCAACAAGTTGCAAAAATAACACGATATAAAAGTAACACGTGTGCGTGTGTGTGTGCGTGTGTGTAGAGACTCACAGGTAAGACGTGAACACGCTCAGGTTGCTCGGTATCTCCCGGAGACCCAGGTCCGCGCAGTCCACCCGGTGCAGCAGCCCGTCCACCTCGCACCGACAGCGGGAAGGGCAGCCGGCTAGTCCCGCTGCGCTGTCCCCGTCCTCGGAGCTCCGCGCCGCGGCCACGGCGCCGCCGCTCAAGCCGGAGCCCTGGAGCATCTCCGCCGCCACGCCGGCCACGGGGCTCCTGAGCCCGGCTGAGAGGACAGCGAGCACGGCCAGCAGAGCCACACACCCCGGCATGACCAGCGCAGGTTTGTCCGGAGAGTGAAGTGTGAGAGAAGTGTGACAGCGACGGATCCGGATCAACAAAATAACCCTGGTTTTATACCAACATCATGCTGATGTGGATCAGAAAGTGGTGCAGAGTCTGAGGTGAAGTCTGGTCTGAGTCCAGGACTGCAGCGTGGTGTGTGTGTGTGTGTGTGCTCACACATGAATGGATGAATTGCACTTGATCATTAATAGGTGTGAACATGCTGTCCCAGAACTGTGTTCAAGCTCGACTTTGTTATTGATTATCATGACATTTATGCACAAATTGTTTGTTTTTAATATATTGACTGTCTTTTTTCTTCTTAAAACTTTTTTTTTTATTATATGGTGTATTTTTTTGTGTTTGTTTATTTTTTCTTGTTTTGGGCAGTTTTGCTTCATTTGTTTCAGTGTAAACCACATTGTACGCAGTCTGTGTATAAATACTTGAGTAAAAGTATGTGACCAGAAAATGACTTTGGTAGAAGTCAAAGTCACATTTTTTCATCATTTAAAAGTCTTAAAGTTTATGACATTTACTGTACTTGTATCAAAAAGTAATAAGTCTGATATAAAATGTATAAAAGCGAGTAGTTAGGCCTGAGCTATGGCAAGGTGTCTTTCAACTGGAAGGTGTGGGTTCAATTCTTGGCTCTGCAAGTCAATATGTCTATTTGTCTCCTTCAGCAAAGACACTTTGTGTCCCCATGTGGTACTTCATATTAGACTGCTCTCCTGCTGCTGCTCATATAATAGCAGAAATAAACCTCAAATGACAATAAACGTGTGCTTTTGATGTAATAAATCCAACGTTCTGTTGTAAAACCTCACAGATGTTACAGGGCAGTTTAATTTAGAGTGTGTAACATCGCCTATATAGTATATTTTGCTTCTGTCTGTGTCTTTGTTCACTCACTGCTGTGTTTAATTATTCAACCTTTTTCTCCTTGTCTGAATTAAACACACACACATACATACATACAGAGAGGTTAATGTTTACACACTCTTTCCACATATCTGTCTTGTGTTATATAGGTTTATATAGAAGTCTTTCTACTATAGTGTGTGTGTGTGTGTGTGTGTGTGGGGGGGTCAGGTACAGATATGGAGATTATTATCTCTCTTTCTTGCACATACACACACACACACTATATGGCAGTTGGCCTTCTTGTATTTCAGTGGAATAGTTCAACGTTATTGGAATCGAGCAGGGTTGCAGAATGTTTAGGAGTGTTTTGGTGCTGTGAGCGCCCCCTGTGCTTTCACTATATAAAATATGCATCAGCTTAAGTCTGGGATATCTTTAAGAATTATGTTTCACGTTTTGATCTCACTGTTAGCCACTCATTCTCCCACACCAAACCCCATAAAGAAAATCAGACTTTTTGACATCACAGCACACAGGAATTGTTGATCCACTGCTGCCTCCATCACTAAGTTCACACGTATTATCTTGTAATTCTTTGTTCAGATCCACCTCAGTGATACAAAGTGACCACACGCGGCAGCAGTAGACCAGCAGCTCCTGCTAAAATCACTGATTTTCTCTATGAGGTTTGGTGTGGGAGAGTGAGTGGTTTACAAACTTCCGTTTCCTGTTGGGAAAATCTTTTTAACAGTGAGATAAAGACGTGAACATGTTCTTAAGATATCATAGATTTGTAGTTTTTCTTTTTACATCTGTAACCATTGCATTCATCTTAATGTAAAAGAAAAAAATATAATATTCTCACCAAACATGACTGTTATGGTCCGTTATAGGAGCGCTGCTCTTTTCACAGCTGTTTACTTCTGGTTTGACTGTGACCTCTCGTGGCTGAACAGCGACACTGCACCAGGACACAGGAAGAGGTGAAGTTTCTGTTTCATTTAATCATAAACTGAACTTCTGGACATTTTTTTGTCTTTCATTTGTTGTCACTCTGTTTTTAATGATTATTTCATTTAATTTATAGCAACGGTTTAACAGGATTTATTAATAAAATAATACTAATAATAAATTATGAGTGATGTTTGTTATTTTGACTCTGCCCCCCCTTCCCCGGCGCTCTGCTGTCATGTGATGCAACAGAGAGGGCAAAGCAGCAATGACGTCTCACTCTGCTGCCACTTCTGACGACCAACGTCTGGCTTTCTGAGGACGAAAAGAAACAGTGATTCACACTTTAAGCCATGGCGTAGCATACGCACGTTTACTAAAATAACACAAGGGGCATCAGGGAGTGTGATGCGCTTTCTTGGAAACAACCGAGTGATCCATCTTACGGAGCGTAGACGATCTTCGGCGTAGGGGGCTAGCCGGCTAACAGCTAGCTCAGAGAGACGCCATTAGTTGGGTGAAAAGCAGGCGTCGCATCAGCTCGAATGTGCATTTGTGTCACAATTTAGACTCGTTTCTCTCTCGCGTGTTGCTGGATTTTGATTAACGGCGGTTTCTCTAACGCTGTCGACGCGTTTTTAGTTGTTTTTGTTTAAAAAATAAATTCGGAAGCTAATGTGAGCTACGCAGGACGACCAACAGTGGAGGTGTTAGCAATAGCAGCGCGAGCTAGTTGACACCACTTGTTTTTTTTTTGACCAACGGCGATCGGGAGAAAAAAATCTTAAATCAAAAAAAGTTCCAGCCATGGCGGCCGGAGGGGCGGGCGGCAACAGCGGCAGGACCTACTCGTTCAAGGTGGTGCTGCTCGGGGAAGGCTGTGTGGGCAAGACGTCGCTGGTGCTGCGATACTGCGAGAACAAATTCAACGACAAACACATCACAACTCTACAGGTAAGATGGCACGAGATTGACCCGGGCGGGTTATAGCCTCCTCTCACCCGTGCTAAATCGTGACAGTGGAATTAAAGGTGTGTTTAATTTATTATTTATTTGACTGGGAAGCGTTTGCGTCGCTGTCACTTGTGTGTGTGGACGCGTGTTGTGTCACCCGAGCCGCACCGTGAGAGAGGGGCTGCGGCTTGAAACAGGAGCCGCCCGTATTTCCGGGAGGGTTGACTGACGTGAAAATCAAGCGTCCATTCATTGGCGAAGACCTGCTGTGTACCTGCAGAGGAAGTACTCTGACCTCAAAGTACTAATGTCATACTGCGGAAATACACGTGACACGGAGAAAGTAAACACCTGACATTAAATTAAAACACATAAAATCAGAGATAAGGGCGGGATGTTACAGTAACCGACGATACGTTACGCGATATGTGGTCGAGATATCCATAATATTTCAATACAGTCATATCGCTACGGTTAATTAGAAGTTCCTCACAAAGTGGCTAATTAAACAGCATAACAGATCGTCACAGAGTACATTATTCTCCATTACAGCGCTCGCGAGGGCTTTATATCACTTTTCCGTGTCACAATATTGTTTCAATACTGTGTTATATTGCAAAACACTGGGTATTTGGCAAAAATCATTTATTGCGATATATACTTGCACAGCAGCTCCAGTAAATAGTGGTGGGAATCACAGGATAAAACTCACGATACATGGTCCATGATCACAATACCACGATTCAGTGATCATCAATCGTATAGAGATACAGATGAAAAGTTAAAAGTGCAGGATTTATTCGGTTTAGTCACAACACAGAGAAAGGTCAAAGGTCATAAAGTCTACGTATTGAACGTGGATAGCTTTCTCCGACGTTATCCCACTGTAAACTCCCTCTTCTTCAGCCACAGGTAACTTTTCCTTAATTCATTCAAGGACACATGAAGTAGTGATACCCAGCGAGTGAAACTGACTTAATTTGTGAATTAAGATATCGATATTTGCCCTGGCATATTGATAATCATATTTCACAAGGAAGGATTTTTTACCCCCAACTGTTTATTTAGTCGTTTATATCAGGAGTATGTTATACATGTAGCTGCATAGTACAACGGCTAATATCCAATTTTGTTTTTGTCCCAAAAAAATAGCTATTATATGACATTAGACGTTAGTTACCTTTATTTAATGGGCATTTTTCACTATGTTCTTACACATTATGGATCAAACGATTAACTGAATTAATGTAAAACACTATTACTGTGATTATTACTCATTTTGACCAGTTTCTGTGCTCAATGTGGATGGAAAACTTTCCCACAATGTAAACAAACGGACTTTTCACATTCATCATTGTGTCACTGTGGTCACAGCCTTAGTTAGAGCTGATAACATATGTGTGTGTGTGTGTTTGCATATCCCAGTCCAGCACCTCTGTGGTTTATCAGGTTACAAAGCGTCAAAGAGGAGAAAGAAAGCAGGAAGAATGATGCAGCGTTTCCCTCGCAGCAGCCTCGCAGTGGTGGATCAATAATGACTTACAGCACTCTCAGAGAGAGAGCTTGTGTCAGGGCCGCGGTTGCGTAAGCCGTGCTGTCGCAGTCGGACCCCTCGGGCTCTGTGTCGGCCGTGTTGCATCACGGCTGTTGCGTTACTCGCTGCTTGTTGCCGTTGAAGCCCCGGCCCAAAACTTCAGCCTGAAATCGGAGCTGACAAACACTTCCACAGAACTGAAGTTTCCACACACACTGACTGCGTCACAGCTGTTTTTCCCCGCCGGCGTCGTTGTGAACACTCGTGAGCGGAGAAAGCAGGCGTGTAACTAGAGGATGTGTTTAGCTTCGCATGTGAACATACAGGCAGCAGATTTCATACATCTCAAATGAATATTTCTGTAAAGCTGGATATTATATCTGGATATAAAGCTGCACACAGGTTGTTTCTCTGGAATCAAGTTTTCTTTTGAGATGTTTCTGTGCTTCTCAAATAAAATCAATAATATCTACTGTTTATGGTCCATATTAGATGCTCTTAAAACACACTTATTATCACCCTTAATGTCGGATAATACCTGCTTCATTTATATTGGCTTTTTTAATGTTAAATGAAGCACAGTTATGTACAATGAAATTGACTATCAGTGTAGTCAAATTCGGCGATAACACATTAGCCTTAAAATGAAACAAGTGTCATCAAGTGACTTTTTAACACGTCATTTTGACTTTTCCATTAATTTTTTTCTATAATATTTTGTGTATTTCAGAGGTTTATTCAATGCAGCAGCCTTTAAAACACAGGACGCGTCATCACAGACACGTTACGACAATGTCTTAAATCTTCTGGATTCTTTGCTGCGTAGAACAAATCCTTAAATCCTTGAAATGAATTCTTAAGTTATTTGAGAACCTCGTCATTTCAGGGTTTGACAAACACTGATCACATATAATCATTAGCCCTTAAAAAGAAGCGAGAACGAGCAGCGTGACTGTTGTCCACGCTGTCGTGTCAGGGTCACATGATGGTGAACGCTCACTCCCTCTGGCTCCCACACACACACACTCACATGTGGCCGTTCATTTAAAACAGTTTTTCCTACACAGTCGTCATATTTTAATCAGCTTATGTTCGCCGCTTAAGTCCCCGCCTCTGTCTTTGACGGCGTGATCTGAGCGCGAGTCACTGTTTTGTCATGAGACTCGTTTTTACGTCACGTCACACATTTTTCTGCAGTTTCATCAGAGCCTCACAGAATTCTCTGGATTCCTGAGGCTGGAAACTGTTCTTACTGTGAATATTTTAGCGTTTCTTTGATTTTTCAGCTCTTTCCACGTTTGACAAACACTGATGTGACAACATCTTCTTTACTCAATAACAGAACTGTTCATCTGGAGCCTAATCAATAAGTTTTATTGTCAGATAAAGACTTTATTGTCTTTGTTTTATTACGTCAGTGTTTCTGGCTGGCAGATTTAAAGTCCAGCAGCTCATTAATCCTCAGATTTCTCCAGACTCTAGTGAGTAATAGTGTCCACGTCAAAGGTCACATAACTATTATAAAAGCATTCATGTGACTGCGTCTTCAGAGGAATCTCACGTCCACCACACAGAGACGACTTCTGCGCATCGGAAGCAACAAAATTAGTTTTTTTTACCCAGCAACATTTTTTCAGCGCCCTGTTTGTGTTTTATTCAAGTAAACCAAAGAAAACGTCTCTGTGTGACGTTTGAGCTCCAGTTAATAAACTTAAATAAATATTTAGGGCTGCAACTGCCAGTTATTTGCACAGTCGTTGATTTTCTCTATTAAACAAGAACTTGTTTAGTCCATAAAGTGTCAGAAACAGACACCATGGTTCAGTTTTAATGATTTATTTGTGATCAGGAGCAAAGAAAAAGCACATTTAAGAAGCTGAAAATGGCAGAAAACGTCAACTCAAACCAGTGAATTGATTGATGCTCGTCACGTTTGACATTTTCCAGTTTGTTCTATTCGATTTACCGTGGAAAGTTTCCACTTTTTTGAAGATTCCTTGAATTTTTCCAAACCCCTAATTCTTTTAAATTAAATTGGAGATGTTCTTGGACAATTGCCCGGAAATATTCCGACCACGCCGATGGAAACGCGACCTCCTCACAAAGATTGAATCATTTTGTTTTTAACAGTGTTTTTTCCTCCTCTTCCTCTGCAGGCGTCCTTCCTCACAAAGAAGCTCAACATCACAGGGAAGAGGGTGAACCTCGCCATATGGGTGAGAGAGAGAGAATGTTGTTGTTGTTGTTGACGTGACGGTTGTTTCCTGACCCGGTTTGTTTGTGTGTTTGTTTGTGTGTTTGTGAGCAGGACACAGCCGGTCAGGAGCGCTTCCACGCGTTAGGTCCCATCTACTACAGAGACTCCAACGGCGCCGTGCTGGTGTACGACATCACAGACGAAGACTCCTTTCAGAAGGTAAGTGCCACTTTGTTTGTTAGTTTTTACGTCATGTGACGTCAGGAAACAAAAAAACATCCAATTATGAGGTTTAACTGATTTCAAATGAAGGAAAAACAAATATTGTTCATGTTTCAATGTTTGTTTGGTCGTGATCTTATTCTATTCAGAGCTTTTCCAAAAATATTAGACTTTTTTGAGATTATTTCTCATCTGTATGGCTTTAAAAACTCTGTATCCATGAAATATTCTCACATATGTTTGTTATTTTGTCAGAAATAGTTATTTTTCTTCTTAGTTTTTGTTAAAAAAAACATTTTATATGTATGCTAAAAAGAATCCAAACTAAATATAGTAAAATAAATATTCTCACACAAATCTTATTTTATATTATTTAGGATTACTTATGTTTATGAATGCAAAGTCATCATTCCCAACCATTTCTTTATTTTATTTTTTTTTAGAGGATTTTAACAATACATGCAATTATGTTTGTAGGTTTCTTTTATATATTTGACTTTTAAAGGTATTTTTTGTGTATGTGTGGCTTCAAGAACTTTATATCCAGTAAATGTTCTCACATATGTTTAATATTTTCTTTATATTGGCTCAAAAGACATATTTCCAACACAAAACCCATTTTAAAAGTAAATTTATCACAGGATTATTTAATAAGTCAATCCCACACCAAACCCCATAGAGAAAGTCAGTGATTTTAGCTCACAGGAGCTGCTGGTCTACTGCTGCCTCGTGTGGCCACTTTGTGTCACTGAGGTAAATCTGAACGAAGGATTCCGAATGCCGAAATCACAAGATAATACGTGAGAACTCAGTGATGGAGGCAGCAGTGGATCAACTGTGTGCTGTGATGTTAAAATCACTGATTTTCTCTGTGGGGTTTGGTGTGGGAGAGTGAGTGGTTGTATATATGTATGTATATATACATATATACATATATATATACATATATACATATATATATATATATATATATATATATATATATATATATATATATATATATATAAAAACATTTATAACATATATATATATATAAAAACATTTATATATTTTTATAAAAACATAAAAACATTATAAAAACATTATATATATATATATGTGTATATGTATATAAATTTGTTGGATTTAATGGTTTATTTAAGGTAAAGTGTGTTTGTTTGTGTCCCTGCAGGTGAAGAACTGGGTGAAAGAGTTGAGGAAAATGTTGGGGAATGAGATTTGTTTATGTATAGTAGGTGAGTTCTCACCAAAAACACTTGTGTTTGAACATTTGTGACAGTTTTTTTGTTTGTTTTTTTAACTTCGTTACGCTCGTCATGTGTTTGGACGCTGCCACAGTTTCATAATCCTGATAATTTTTGGGTTAATCAAGCAGAGAGTCATGAGGCTGAGAGGCTGATGCATATATTATAATCCCTCCTTTTTCCTCTTCTTTTTTTATACATACAAATAAGACCATGTGTTTTTCCCCCACAGGTAATAAGATTGATTTGGACAAAGACAGACATGTTTCTGTGGAGGAGGCTGAGAGGTAAACACTCGCACTGTCACCACTGACGCCATGCTGAGAACACAGCGACGTTTCCCGCCGTTTGTCTTCATATTTGTGTTTTGTTGTTGTTGTGTTTTTTCCTGGCAGTTACGCTGAGTCGGTGGGAGCCAGACACTACCACACGTCAGCCAAGCTAAATAAAGGCATTGAGGAGCTGTTCCTGGACCTGTGTAAAAGTAAGATCCTTATAATCCACAAACTGTTGTAGAGAAGCAAATGAACCACACCATATTTACAATGAACCTGCTAAAACCACAGCTAATTCATCCATTACTAACACAGTTGACAACCAAAGGGTTAGTTGAGGTTGTGGTCGTATGTAAGAATATGTCTGCTGCTTTATTTTGACATTAAATTTGACTGATTGGAGCAACTTTCTTAACCGCTCGCTCTCCCACACCAAACCCCATAGAGAAAATCAGCGATTTAAGGTCGCGGAAACACAGGAGCTGCTGGTCTACTGCTGCCTCGTGTGGTCACTTTGTGTCACTTATTTAAATCAGAACAAAGGTTTTCAAAAGCTGAAGTGACAAAATAAGACATTTGAACTTAGTGATGGAGGCAGCAGTGGATCAACAACTCCTGTGTGCTGTGATGTTAAAATCGCTGATTTTCTCTATGGGCTTTGGTGTGTGAGAGTGAGTGGTTTATGAAATTCAGTTTCTTGCTGGAAAAGTCTGTCTAACAGTGAGATAAAGCAACAAACCCCTGTTTTGTCGTGTGTGTGTGTGTGTGTGTCTTAGGGATGATGGAAAACGCTCAGGCCGAGGAGAGGTTGAAGGGAAACGGAGCCAGCCAATCAGCTTCAAGTAGGCGGGGTGTACAGATTGTCGATGACGAACCACAGGCCACGCCTGCCGGAGGATGCTGCTCCTCTGGCTAACACACACACTTTAACAAACACACACCCTCTGTTGTCCGATCCTAAAAAAACCTTCTGGTCATCCATCCTTGCCTCTGCTGCTGCTAAGGAGCATGGGAAAATCATATCTAAAATGACATAATTCAGTGCGCTCTTTCAAAATAAAAGTAACTGAAATCCACAGTATGTGCTTTTAGTTTAAGAAAAAAAAAACCCTCCTTGAATCACATTTTTTTTAGCACTTTATTTCCTAAAAAAATCTATGTAAAAAGTCGACAGTATTGAAAAGCAGCGGCTCATGTTCACCAAACATTAAACATAAACTAAAATAAAGTTCAAATTCTCAAAGAGGCTTTTATTTTTCTCACACACACGCAAATACATTAACTCGTGTCAGTTTTCATATTATATTATTTACCTGGAAATATACGCATCGGTTTGTGGTGAAACGGCTCCACCTGCTGGACACAGAGTTAAACTGCTATTGAAGCTCACGCAGAGCGGAGCTGCCCGTGTTTGCTAATAAAGTTTGTCATTTACAAAACTAATCTCTGACAGTAGAACTTTCTTTTTTTTCCTCCTTTAATAAACAAACAAACAAACAAACAAACATGGCTGCTGTTGAAGATGATGTCAGATTTGTAAGTAAACTGCACATTATCCACCCATGGATTATTATGGTCTGTGTCTGGAGTTTAAATCCACCCACATGTGGAGGATAAAGCGGCTGAAGACGGACGGACCGATGGACGCGATTCTCGCAAAAAGACTCCACTGAGGAAGACAGTCGACGGCGTTTCCATGGGTTTGGAACAGCGGAGGAGGACAAGGAGGACAAGGAGGAGGGACAGGTATGTGTGTGTGTGTGTGTGTGTGAGTGAGAGAGAGAATTGCCTTTATAGCCTTTGTTTTCAAATAATGCTACAAATAGATTTGAACTTAGTGTTATTTTAACTTGCCATAAAATTATACTTTACAGTTATTATCATGTAATATTAGATATTGTAATATTGCTTTGCCCAAATGGATGATTGATCATTGGTAGGTCACCGAATCAATAATAGAAGGGTCTTTGTGGCTCAGTGCTGCCGCTTGCTGGCCTGGCCAGCAGAGGGCAGTAGTGTTGTTTTGAGCTATATTCAGGTTTTTTTTAATCATTATTTAACCCACAAATGTGATTAAATGCTAATTAATTTAAATGCACATTAACCACACACACACACACCATGAATTTTTCTGATTTTATTTGTTATGAAACTTAAAATAGAGCTGTATTTGTATTCAGGGGGTTTTAGTGTTCAGTTAGCTCTTTTTAATCATTATTTAACCCACAAATGTGATGAAATGCTAATATGTAATTTAAACGTACATTGACCACACACACACACACACACCATGGGTTTCTTGTCTGATTTTATTTGTTATGAAGTCGTGAGTTCACCAGAGGGAAAAAAAATCAAACTGGACAGAGAAAAGATTAATCGTCCATTTGTCTTCAAACTTTAGACACAAACTTGTCATTTGACCTTTTTAAAGTGACTTTCTTTGTTATTAATAATAACCATACTTTCTTTTTTAAAATTTCCCTCCTTTGTAACCTTGATAGCCACGCCCACAAGCAGAAACACTTCAAAAAAAAAAAAAGATACATTCAACGAGAAAAGGTATAAAAATATACAAACTAAAAAACTGTGTTTTTGTTTCTCTCTTCACTTTAAACTCTGTTCCCGACGCTCGTGGCTAAGTCGTGTTTTTTAACATTTTCTAAACGATAAGAAAATCAGTGGTTTATTCATATTATATAGAAGTAAAATGGCTTTTCTTTTCTTTCCTTTTTCTTCAGTGTGTAACAAAAAGAGGAAAAATCAAAAAAAAATTCTGTTTTTGTCTTACGCCAAAACTTAATGGTGAAAACTGAATTTAATCATCATCAAAAACAAAATTCTTCTTTTGTTTTTCCTGATCTGGATACTGGCGCCGCATTTTTTCGTACAAGAATAACAGCAGAAACTTTTCTTTAAAAAAAAAAACAGAAACAAAAGAGGAAAGAAAGACAAAAATCAAAAATAGTTGCAAACATGTTTTTAAGCAGCATTTCTTTGTCGCTTTGTTAAGGCTGTTCCCCGACAGTCATCCCTCGGAAAGATATGAAAAACCAACAGAAAGGAGCGACCCTGTGCAGAGACGCAGTTTTATTCCTGGGTTTTTTCCTCTAGTAGCCCGGCGGGTTGTGCAGCTCCTGGTATTTGGGCGGAGCCGTGGTGAAGATGGCCGGCACCGTCATGACCAGGGTGTTGCTCCTGGGGAGACGCATCTGGTGGATCATGATGGAGGACAGGGTCATTCCCAGCAGCTGCAGGAAAGAAGGAGGAAAACAGTCCAGTTACGTTTAATTTCTGCATGTCTTCTTAAACGACGCCGTGTGTGTGTGTGT
This sequence comes from Solea senegalensis, assembly GCF_019176455.1. Classification (NCBI taxonomy): domain Eukaryota; kingdom Metazoa; phylum Chordata; class Actinopteri; order Pleuronectiformes; family Soleidae; genus Solea; species Solea senegalensis. Next base: position 64,776 of record NW_025321101.1, on the reverse strand, counting down.
GTGTGTGTGTGTGTGTGTGTGTGTGTGTGTGGCGGAGGAGGAGGAGGAGAAACTCACCGCCAGTATGGCCAGAGAGAAGATGATGCCGATGCCGATGTCGAGGATCAGCAGGAAGTAGTACATCAGCATGGGGAAGCAGGGCTGAAAGACCAGGACGAGGAGGACAGCGTCACGTTTGAGGTCTTTATAATAAACACATGATGTATAGATACACTAGTTTGATGGAAAGTGACAGATTTACTAACCTTGGAGTAGATGTACTTGTTCTTCGTCTGGAACAAATTCTGCAAATCAAAGAAAATGCATTAGAAACTGACATGTGACATGTGTGCGTTTAAAGCTGCGTTAGACGACTGCGGCAGATGTGGTAAAAAGTTACGTTCAAATAGAGCTGTTAGAAAGTTCAGTTAAAATTAAGGGGATAAAATTTGACAAAAAAATATGTGTTTTACTGTTGTTTTGTTTGTTAGTTAGTTTGTGTTATGGGATGCTCACCATGTAGGAGATGGCCTCACACTCTCCCTCCTCCTGCTCCTTTTGATTGCACACACACGAGGCAGGGATTTCATCCTCCCAGTCTTTGTAGCTAAACAGACCACAGCAGTGCATCTGTAAACAACAACAACAACAACAACAACAACAACATTAACAAACAGCCAGGCCAGTGATTAACGATCAGTGGTTCGAACACTTTTTAACTAAAAAATTATAAAACACTGTGTGTGTGTGTGTGTGTGTGTGTGTGTGTGTGTGTGTGTGTGTGTGGCTTGTGGGAAAGTTTCACTGTGATTCAAAACAGGAAATAAAAGGGCAGCGTCTGAAAGTAGGACAGGTAGGTGTATGTGTGTGTGTGTGTGAGACACCTTGTGTACTCTGTGGTTTCACCTCTCTGTTAAAGCACAGAGAGGTGAAACCAGAGAGGTTTAACGTCTCCTCAGACTCATTTGCATGTCCTCATAGCAACGCGCCTGTGGCACGGCGAGCCAATCAGACGCGAGGGACGCACCTGAGCCGCTCTCTGGGGCATTGCAGCCGTGGAAACGAGTCTGGTGACAATCCTTGTGACGGCACAGAGCCACGGTCACATGACAGGATTTGGTTTTATCATTTCAGTAGATCATGAGAACAAGTTTATTCAATTGTTTGTCTTCCTGGACATTTGTGTACATAAAACCTTGTCTGTGTCTTACGTGAGTCTGCAGAGTGTCCGCCATGTCCTTCACATCCTCCGTGGCCTTGTCCAGGGGCACCATGCTGCGAAACCTGTCCTCCAGGACACGCTCCACCTGCACACACGCACACACGTTTTTTTAACTAGGGAAAACGGGAAACGTCGGGAACTAAACTGCTCATTTTATTTTTGAAACAATCTCATATTTGCTTATAGAAACCTGAGGTCGTGCGACGGCCGCTGGGATTCCGAGTCTCAGCATTGCCAGACTGCCAATCACCATACACACCAGGAACTATACGCACAAAAAATCCACAGTTACACAATGTTGCACAAAATTTCACAGTAAAACGTGATTTCATTCATACAAATCTACATAGAGAAGTTTCCAGGACACAAAATATGGCGAAACAACTCAAACATTTACCGTCAGTGTTTACTTTCACTTCCACGACGTGAAACTGACTATAAAAACTAACATTTGACACTTTTTCAACAATATATTAACACAAACTTAGGTTTTATTGTCCATCCCCCCGACAGTGATTGACATTCTATCATTTTCATGTGAAAACCTGAAATCTTAACTCCAAACAAAAATTGAAAAAATAGATTAGTAAACGGGTGAAATATTGCGATATTTTGCGATTTTTCTTTTAGCATGTAATTTTTTGTTGACAAAAATATCAATTGCCGTTTCAGTCCACTAGTTCTCACTAGAGCTGTTGAGTTTATTGTAATGTATGTTTTTGCAAATACTTGCGACAATATCGTAATCATAATATATCATGACTAAAATATTGTGATAATATTGTAACGTGGCTTAAATATTGTGATAATATCACATTGTGATAATATAATGTGACTTAAAATATTGTGATCATTTTGTATTGTGACTTCAATATTGTAAATATACGAGATAATATCGTATCAATAATTAAATATCGTGATAATATCGCATGGTGATAATATATCATGACTTAAATATTATGATAATTTCGTATTGTGACTTAAATATCGTGATATATCGCTAGTTATAGCTGTTATGGGACGATGTGTAAATGTTTATGTCAAAACTATTCGGGAGAAAATTGCGATTTACAATATTATTGTGATAAAAAAAAAAAAAAACATTAACCTTAACCAGACACGATGTTTACATGTGGAAAAACAACAATCTCAAATGTAAATGTTATACCAGGGCATCTTTTCTTACCCTGATTTTTCACAACAAAGACTTTTAGGTTGTGCTCATGTGTCACATGACCATGTTTACTCACCACGATCAGAGCCGCTTTGCTCTCCCTGTGAGCTCCGTACGCTCCCACGCCTGCGATCACCAGGGTCACGATGCCCACGCCGTAGAGGATGGCGAGGCCAGTGACGCGACCTTCCATCTGGAGGAGAAAGAAGACGAGATAAATGTACGTATTTTTTTAAATGTTTTCTTCTTAAACAGTTGAAGTTTGTTTATTTCTCGTACCTCTTCCCCTCCATGAAGGCCGGTGAGGACCTGAGACAGAATGGTAAGCAGGATGATGACTCCGCCCACGACCTGAAACAGATTGCAGTCATTGGTTAAAATCAAAACTATGGCAAAAACAAGGGCCCAAAAAAAAACAAAAAAAGGTGTGACCTAAACAATTTCTTAGTTATTTTTGTAAAAATGTTAATTATTCACACGTCTAATTCACTTTGTCCCCGACAACGCTTAAGTAAGAATTTGGCCTTAAATACTATAATAACAATATCGTATTGTGATTTAAATATCGTAATAATATCGTACCGTGATGATATAGCGTCGTGATTTATCACTACTGTGGTATTTATGTCTTAGTGAAAGAAAATTTGAATTGTTCAGGTTTTTGCAAATTTAATGAATGAAAATGTTGATTTAATTAATTCATTTTTGAAGGCTGCAGGACGTGAAAGTTTATTATTTGTAAAAAAAAAAAGGCATTTTGGTATCTTTTTTTTTTTTAGTTAAATCCGTGCGGTGCACCTGTAGAACTAAAATGGAGTTTAAAAAGAGGAAAAGAAAAAAAGGAAAATCATGGTCAGCCATGATACTTGATAATCATCACACTGGTCTGATTTCATCAGAACAAATGTGATCATTGGGGACAACATTACATTGTGTGTGTTTTTTCACACACACAGTGTACCGGCCTTAACCACTTAGCCACTCCCCCCAACTTCAGTGGAAAAGTACAAAACAAAAACCTGCTGCTTGTTTTTTTTGTTTTTTTTTATTGAATTGTGGTTTTCTTTATGTTTTCCAACGGAAGTGAAACCAGCAGAGGATAAAGAAAAACGAATCTTAATCTACATCTTAAAACAACAATAATCTGTCAGTTTAGTAAAAGGTTTATTTTAACATGTATTTATCTATTCATTCATTTAACAGGGTTTTTTTTTAACATTTATCACAAAATATCAAATAGTCATTTACAACATGTTCTTCAAATGGCAAAGCTAGTAATGACATTTTAATTTGTAAGTTAATTGTTTTAACGATTGTTTCTTTAGTTTATAATACTTTATTAATCATATCTTCACTTAAAACTTTTTATTTACAAAAAGAGCAGTGGCGTTTTTAATGACTGATTACGTATTTCACGCATGACGCACTTTTTTAACACGGGACTTTCACACCAACAATTAAAAAAACAAAAAAATAATAATTTATAACTTTTTTTCTCACTAAATAACAATAACACTTTAACGAAACTACAATACTTGTGTTGAGTTTTACTTTTAACACGATTATAGCTTAACAATCAGCAAAAAACACAACGCTGAGTCATCGCTCATTCGTGAATACGAAAAAGTAAGTTGTTTTTCGACTCGGTGTCCCGGACACTACGCACTTTAGATTGGTGGAGTCACCGCAGCCGCCATTGTGACTGGAAACGCTCATTTCACTCACCGCGAAGAAGATGTTGAAGATGGTGAAGACGCGTTTGAGGCAGGTGTTGACCTGAGCCATGTTGACAGGTAGCGACAACAAACAAATTTAATTTAAAAAAAAAAAAAGTAAAGTTTCTCAGTGGCTTTGTTTTGGGTTAGTGGTCCGACTGCTGCGGCGAAAGTGAGCCGAGGGAAGGTGGAGTGGGGTGGTTTTACTCGGCGGTGCGGGGGGGCGGTGTTACCACAACTGATTAAACACAGAAAGGCGGTGGTGGAGGGAGGTCATTTCGGGGAAGGTGCGGCCTTTCACTCTCGCAGGCCACTCCCACCTATAAACCCCCACTGTTGATGTCTAGCAGCCGAAGCCACGCCTCCCACCACCCTCCATGATCTCGACCCAAATTTGGTAGCACTTCCGTGTGTGCGTCGAGCTGCTTTGACCTTGTTCCGGGAACGACACTGGAACAATTACACCGTTGTCTTGCGTTAGAGGGGCGGGGCGGGGATATGTCCCGACACGAGCCTGTGCTGTGAAAGGAAACACGGGTCAGAGAGGAAAAGTCGATTTCGGTGAAGTGTACTTTTTCAGGAGTAAATGTAAGGAAAATACACTCCAAAATATAATCATTTATCTCAACTCAAGTTGTAATTAAAGTGTGTTAAAGCAGCTTCAACACTCTGCATATGAGCAATAAGACTTAAAACACATGGCTGTAATACACGTTACACGTTTTAAAGGAGAATATCCTTCACCGCAACCTTACATTCCATTCCCAAGAGTCTTGTTCTAAACTAAACTATGTGGCCTTCAGCTGGCATCAAAACTTAAAAAAAACATGTTTAGTCCTGATGTGTGTACAAATGTAATTCTTAAACTCTGTTTACCCACGTAAAGTTAGACTCTAAGACTTTTAAATACATGACCGGATGTCTTTGCTTGTTATTAGCACAGCTTTCTGGAGTTTTTTGGCATGTTTTTCCTCCGTTTTACGACACATTTCGGTCTACAAGTGGCTAAATTTACAAGCTAGTTTTAAATATTTAAGCCAAGCAACATTAGCCTAGCCCATTGGCAGGTTCTTTTTCTTAAAAACAAGAAAATAACCAATCTAAGAAAGATTTGGCTTATTGTGATGGGTATATTTAATAACCTCATCACGAGACAGCTTCTATAATTCAATTTTATTTGTATTGTGCCAAATCATAACATACATTATCTCAAGGCACTGTAAATAGACAACATCAAGGAGAGCAGCGAACCCCAACAGTTCACACAATGAGCAAACACTAGGCATCAGCGGAGATAAAAAAAAACTACCTCTTAACAGGAAGAAATCTCTGACAGAACCAGGCTCAGAGATGTGCGGTCATCTGCCTCGACCGGTTGGGGTGAAAGGAAAAATGGGGGACAGTGGAGAGGTGGGGGACAGAAAATGGGGGGAGAGAAAGGACAAGAGGGAGATGAGGTAGCGACAGAAGAGAGAGAGGGAGACCAGCAGCAGATACACAACAACTGTATCAGGTTACAAGTTTATACAGATACTGATATCGACTTTTTAATTTACAAAATAATAATAATGGTGACGATGAGCGTAGCCTCGGAAACTGGATCTTGATCCCGCAACCTGCATGATGAGAATACAGAGAGAGAGAGAGAGAAGGAAGGAAAGACACAAACTAGGGAGAGAAAGAGACAAGGTTAATGACATATAAAAAGTCATAATCATATCCTGAGTGTGAGAGAGTGAATGTGCGTGTACCACAGGAAAATCCCCCAGCAGTCTAGGTCTATAGCAGCATAACTAAGAGCTGGTCCAGGTTTCCCTGAACCAGCTCTAACTATAAGCTTTATCAAAAAGGAAAGTTTTAAGTCTAACTTTAAATACAGAGAGAGGCTCCGCCTCCCGAACTATCATTGGGAGCTGGTTCCACAGGAGAGGAGGAGCCTGGTAACTAAAGGCTCTGCCTCCCATTCTGCTCTTACAGACTCTGGGAACCACAGGTAAACCTGTATTTTGTGACCTAAGTGGTCTGTTAGGGTGATAGGGTAAGACTAGGTCTTTCAGGTATGAAGGGGCGTGACCATTAAGTTAATTTAAATTGAATTCTAAACTGTGGGTGGAGCCAGTGTAGAGAAGCTAACACTGGAGTTATATGGTCTCTCTTTTTAGTTCCTGTCAGAACTCGTGCTGCAGCATTTTGAATTAACTGGAGGATTCTAACAGACTTGTTGGAACATCCTGATAATAAGGAGTTACAGTAATCTAATCTAGATTAACAAAAGCATGAACTAGTTTTTCAGCATCCTGTAAAGACAGAATCATCATGATCAATGGTGTCAAATGCAGCACCAAGATCCAACAGGACAAGTAAAGAAACTAGACCATTATCTGAGGCCAAGAGAAGATCATTACTAACTTTAACTAGTGCTGTTTCTGTGCTATGGTTTGATCTAAAACCTGACTGAAAATCTTCAGACAGTCCATTAATATGCAAATATTCACATCATTGATTAGCAACTGCCTTTTCTAAGATTTTAGAAACAAAGGGAAGATTAGCTATAGGTCGGTAATTAGCTAAAATATCTGGGTCAAGGGTCGCTTTTTTGAGAAGGGGTTTAATAACTGCTATTTTAAATGTTTGGGGCACATATCCAGTTAATATGGATAGATTAATTTGAGTTAATATAGAGTTGTTAATTAAAGGAAACACATCTTTAAACAGTTTGGTGGGGATAGGATCTAACTGACAGGTTGATGGCTTAGATGATGAAACTAATGATGTTAACTCAGGGAGATCTATAGTGGAGAAACTGTCTAACTGTGCACCTGGTGCTTCTAAAGCTCTTGTGCTAGAAGATGAGTCAGTCCCAATATGAGGGAGGAGATGATCCATTTTTTCTCTAATTGATGTTATTTTATTCACAAAGACGTTGATAAAGTCATCACTGCTCAGTGTTAAAGGAATAGATGGTTCAGTGGAGCTGTGGCTCTGTGTCAGCCTGGCTACAGTGCTGAAAAGAAATCTATGATTATTCTTATTTTCTTCAATTAGAGAAGAATAATAGGCAACTCTAGCTTTGTGTAGGGCTTTTTTGTAAGCTACAAAACCATCTTTCCAGGCTATATGAAGTTCCTCTAGGTTACTGGAACGCCATTTTCTTTCTAATCTACGTAACGTCTGTTTAAGAGCACGAGTATTGGAGTTAAACCATGGTGCTCGTCTCATCTGATTCACCACTTTCTTTTTCAGAGGGGCAACACGATCTAATGTAGTACGCAGTGAGGCTGCTGTACTATCAACAAGGTTATCTATGAGGGCGGGAGTAAAATCACAAAAGGTACCTTCAGATGTACTGACATATGGCACCGAGTTAAATAAAGGTTGCACTGTCTCTTTGAATGTATTCATATTATTATCAGACAGTATTTCTTATTTATGTTATTGTAGTTCATTATTGAACAGTTAAATGTGAGTAAATAATGATCAGTAAGGAGAGGGTTTTGAGGAACTATGTTTAAATTATCAATATCAATACCATAAGTTAAAACAAGGTCGAGGGTGTGATTAAGGCAATGAGTTGGTTCATTAACGTGTTGAATAAAACCTATTGATTCCAACAGCGAGTTAAATGCGCAGCTAAGACTATCACGGTCAACATCTACATGGATGTTGAAATCCCCTACAATTATGATTTGATCTGTTTTAAGCACTAACTCAGATAAGAACTCAGAGAACTCTGATAGAAACTCTGAATAAGGTGCAGGTGGACGATAAACTGTGACTATTATAATTGGTTTCTGTGATTTACAACTAGGATGAGACAGATTAAGAATAAGGCTTTCCAACGATGAATATCCTGGTTTGGGCTTGGGATTGATTAAGAATCTATTATTAAAAATGGCTGCTACACCTCCTCCTCGGCCTGAGCTTCAAGGAATATGGGTATTAGCATGAGTGGGGGGAGTTGACTCATTTAGACTGACGTAATCGTCTTCATGTAACCAAGTTTCAGTTACGCAGAATAAATCAATACCATTGTCAGAAATTAGATCATTTATTAAAACAGATTTTGAGGAGAGAGACCTTATATTTAATAGTCCACATTTGAAAGTGGTATTATTTGACTCTATTATCAGCCACCAACAATTCACGCTCGCCCACACCCAAGCTCTGGCACCCTCAGAGTAAAGTGATAGCAGCAGAAGCAGCAGTGATTGTTTTGTTCTCTGCTCTGTACTTTTGTAAGTCGCTTTGGATAAAAGCGTCTGCTAAATGACATGTAATGTAATGTAATGCTCTTCTTCACACAGAGCAGGAACCAGTTTAGCCCCAGTGTTAAAGGGATAACGCGCTGTCTTTGAGGTGGTTTTGTGTGACACACTGACGCCAGCGTGTGCACTCGCAGAGTGTGGAACCAGCACCAAGAGACGTTGACGCTCGCCCTCCCCTGAAAACATGGCTGCTAAGGCAATCTAACACGTTAGTCTGACTAATATCGAACTAGTCTTAGTCGGACTAACATACCTTGATAATGTACCTGGATATTAAGATTTAGTTGGACTAAGACAATAATTTGGACTAACCAATAATTTGTTTTTCTTAATATCATGTAAAGACATTAGTCTGACTAATATCAGAGCTAGTCTTAGTCGGACTAACACACCCGAATAGTCTGATTACTCCCGAGAACCAGCAGCAAGAGACGTCGACTCTCAACCTTCACTGAAAACATGGCTGCTAAGTCAAGTTTAAGATGCCTTAAATTGGCTTTAACACGTTAGTCTGACTAAACTAGTCTTAGTCAGACTAACATACCTGGAAGTTTTAATACCACACACAAGTTTTAATGCCACACACATTTGCACACACACACACCACAATCTGTGATGGTGAATTTCAACACACAAACCATGAGCAGGAGTGGTTGTTTTAACTTGTTACTGGTAATTAATTTCAACTTAACTTAAAGTGAGATTATGTTTCTTGTGCAAGACTGGTTTGCCTAAGATTATTTTTCTTTTAAGGCAAAAAAATAAGCAAAATTTCCCAGAAACAATGCTTATTTTACTTTCTTATTTGTTTGTTTGCAGTTTGTGCACGTTACCAAACATTTGTACATTACAGCCAATGTCCACTTCAAATGTGGTATTAAAAACCTTCCCTATCTTGACAAAACTGGGGAATTCCTGACACTGAACCCTGGGTATGAACATCAATGGACTGTCAACAGTTTTCTTTTTGTAGTTCTTAATTTTATGGGTCAAACTGTTTTGTTTTTATTACTAGGCTGGAGAGAGGAGGCAATAAATGGCTCTGGATGAGAATATGGCAACCAAATGTGCAGCACATCCACGGGCAGCTTGTTTCAGAAAAAGAGGAACTTGGTAACGCATTTCCCTCTGATGTGATTTCGATTGCGGGAAGTTTTTATATATGAGACACTTGTCTGTCTGTCAGCCGGTGACACATACTAGGGCTGGTGTTATTTGTTCTTTTCCGAAATTGTGATATGGTGTCACACTGCGACGTTACACACGTGGCCCGCAAGCCGCCACTTTGACACCTCTGGTACAGATTTGGGGCTAGAAACACTTGAAGCACGACTGGTTGTCAGTTATTTTTATGTCATTTATCAGCTGAATAAGAGTCAACTGATTATCTGACAAATTAGTACGTGGTTGAGTATGCGGCGGTGAACTAATCTTCAAGACTGGAAAAGAGGAAGGGGAGTAAAAGTTCCTAGAAACATAAATAACACAGTACAGATGTGTGAATGTTGTACTCGAGTACAGCAACAAAGTATTTGTACTTTGTTACGTTACAGCACTGAAGTTTGGTAAATTTCTGTCACCGTTTTATGAACTGAGCTTCAGTGTTTGACTGTAGACTGTTATGTGTTTGTGGAGGGAGGTGAAAAGTGACCTGTTTCAGTCAAGTGTGGTTAGGTTATTGTTTGTGTTGGGCATGAACTGGTTATGGTTATGGTTAGTGATAATAAGGCTTTGTTTGTGGTCTGTTGTGAAGAATCGCTGCACAAACCTTTGAATGTGTGTCTTTGTGAGGACCAAAAAATAACAACATATTTTGGGAGAGTGAGGACATTTTTGTCTGGTCCTCAGTTTTTTGAGGATTAAAACATGGAGTGTGTGTGTGTGAAGTGAATCTGATGCTCAGTGACTCACTGCAGAGGAATGTGGTCGATGAGGCTTCGTGGTTTCCTAGAAGTGACCAGGTTTTCGGGAAACACTCTCAAATCTCAGACTTTGTTTTCTCGTTCTCCTCAGGTTCAGTAAACAGTCACGGCGAGTTCTGGACAGTGGATTTCATAAAGTTCCTAAAGTACTTTACAAACTACTGTGTTCTGTGAAGTACTTTCAACTCGACAGTACTTTTCTTTTCTTACTGCAGTACCTCCACATAAAAGACGCGGCCGCGTTATAAAAGTCAACACGTGGACATTCAGCCCTGAAGAACACAACATTTATTTGTGTTTCAACGCAATGTAAACACTGTTTAACCTTCACAGTTGTGATGTGTTCCTGTGTCTGTAGCTGAACAGAGGAGAAGTTAGCACCCCCTGCTGTTTGCAGTGTTTATTACACCCACACAACACGGAACACACTCACTCTGGTTCAGTTCCTCTTCTTTTTTATAACGTAATTAAGTTGAGTCATAAAAAAACCAAGAGCGTCTGATGAAAATTAACTTGTAGTTCCTTAAATTCAGTTAAAAGTTCCTCAACACAGTTCAAAGTCCCTTAAAATCAGTTAAAAGTTCCTCAACATAGTTTAAAGCTCCTTAAATTCATTTAAAAGTCCCTCAAAATAGTTCTTAGTTCCTTAAATTTGCAGTTAGAAGTTCCCAAAATGTCCTTAAATCACATTAAAATATCCTTAAATTCTCATTTAAAAGATTGTTAACTGTGGTTATTTATTTAAACACCTTAAAATTACTTTATAAAACAATTTAAAACATCTTTTGAAAATCTCCATAAAAACACCATCAATGAGATGTATACACCTTTATGAAGGCCATGTGTTCTCAACAGAACACATGGCTGAGTGATGCACTGTGTCCATTTCACCAGCAGAGGGCGCTCATACCACGTACTGTAATCAGCAAGAGGGAAGAAAAATCCCGAGAAACAAATGGATGTTTATGAAGAAAATGAAAATGAAGTCAGGTAGCTACAACAACCACACAGTTGATTTTGAGTGTTTATGTCACCACCTGGAGAAGAAGAAACAGCAGATAAACCTGTGTGTCCTTTGTTTTGTTACACAATGTTTGTGCTTCAACTCTCCCTGTACCAAACCCCATAGAGAAAATCAGTGAATTTAACATCACAGCACACAGGAGTTGTTGATCCACTGCTGCCTCCGTCAGTAACTACTAATGTGTTATGTTATGAATTCGGCGTTTAAAGTCTCTGGTTCAGATTAATCTCAGTGACACAAAGTGACCACACGAGGCAGCAGTAGACCAGCAGCTCCTGTGTCACTGTGTGAGCTAAAATCACTGATTTTCTCTATGGACTTTGGTGTGGGAGAGTAAGTGGTTTACAAAATGACAAAAAACATCGACAATATCTTACGAACATTTTCACATCTTTATCTCACTGTCAGACAGACTTTTCCAAGAGGAAACTGAAGTTTGTTCAAATCTTCAGTGATGTTAAAATCACTGATTTTCTCTATGGGGTTTACTCTATGGTTTACAAACTTCAGATTTTCAGTGTGAAATTAATTTTGACCTATTAAAATTATATGTGTATTTTTTTTTTTTTTAAAGAAACAACCAAACTATGTTAAATACGTTTTATTTTTAATCGAATAATTCGTTTTTTGTTACGTAAATTAAATAAAATGAGCATTAAAATAAGCATCAAAGTCTTAATTTAATTTAAATAATCAAATCCTCTTCCTTATCTCTTCTTGACCACGCCCTTTCCCCCCGCCCCTTCTTCTCTTCTTCTCTCCTCGTCTTCATCATCATCATCATCTCCAGCCTCCACCTGACCTCCAGTCCTCACATGGTAAAACTCTCCGCTTCTCCCCGGAGCTGCAGCTGCTGCACAGCGGCTGCCCCTCCGTCACTCAGGCCGCTGTAGGCGCCGCTCAGGGCGGGGAGGACGGAGCGTGTGAGCCGCTGAAAGACGCGCAGACTGAAGACACACAGACAGACACAGACACACGGAGGACAGCGGCTGTTTGTGGTTCGTTAATCACCGCAGCTGCGAGGAGGAAGATGAAGGACGGTGTCACCATGTTTGTGCTGCTCGCGCTCATGTGGACGCAGCTGCTGCTCTCAGGTAAACAACCTCTGTTGATGATGATGATGATGATGATGAAGGCTTACTGTTTGTCTGTCTGTCTGTCTGCTTGCTGCAAATCTACACAGAAAACAGTGCATGACGGGAGTTAGCTGTGGCAAAACACAGCGTTAATATCGCGCGGTAAAAATCGCACATGAAAAAAAAATCGTTAATATTATGCCATTGTGACTTGAAAGTGCTATTTTTTTGTTTGGTAACGTAAAGTGGCGGTCACAAACAGCGCTAATGAAGTCTTGACTGTACGTGAACGTATCCTGTAAACCTACAGTGTAAACGCACCGTCATGCTGTGTCGCGTAAACATACCGCTACCACGTAAATGTATCACTACCGCGTAAATGTATCGCTACCACGTAAATGTATCACTACCGCGTAAATGTATCGCTACCAAGTAAATGTATCACTACCGCGTAAATGTATCGCTACCACGTAAATGTATCACTACCGCGTAAATGTATCGCCACCATGTAAATGTATCACTACCGCGTAAATGTATCGCCACCACGTAAACGTACCGCGGAAACATACCACATACACGCATCGCCACCACGTAAACGTACCACATACACGTATCGCCACCGCGCGAACGTACCACATACACGTATCGCCACCGCGTTAATGTACCACATACATGTATCGCCACCGCGTAAACGTACCACATACCGCGTATCGCCACAGCGGAGCGTACCACATACACGTATCGCCACCGCGTAAACGTACCACCTACACGTATCGCCACCGCGTAAATGTACCACATACACGTATCGCCACCGCGTAAACGTACCACATACACGTATCGCCACCGCGTTAATGTACCACATACATGTATCGCCACCGCGTAAACGTACCACATACACGTATCGCCACCGCATGAACGTACCGCGGAAACATAGCACATACTGCTACTATACCAAACAATTCTAGCACCTGTCCACCAGGGAGCGCCCCAGAGAACTTCCCTTCATTTAGGGCTTTTCTGTTTGTGTTCGCACCACTAGCAGAATTGGTCATTTCCTCTTTTGTTTTTTTTAAACAAGATGATGATAACCTGACTATTTCTGGTACACTGTCATCCAAAAATGCAAATGTTGTCTCGTCACGATGTCGAAAATTAAACGTCTTTTATATTTTTAGGTCATGTTGATTCCTTTCGGGGGTAACTACTAAAACAACATTTGCAGCATGCAGTAAGATCTGAAAGAGTCTCCATGATGAAGTTTGTAGAACTACTAAAAACATCCACCTGTTTTTGTGCACATTTTTAATTCAAATCTGCACATAAATACATGAAAATGCAGGTGAAAAAAGGTTTAGGTTTAAGTTGCTTTTGCTAATTTTTTGTTTTTGTTTGTTTTTAGAAGATATTGGTTTAAAATTGTGAAGAAAACCCTACTATATAAAATCTGAGTAAATAAGGAAAGTTAAATGTATTTCAAACCTTCCTGTCTGGAAACTGAGTACTGTAAGTGAAATATAACTAGAACGACCTGTGTTTACTTAAGAGAGTAAGTAAAGTTCCTTTCTATAGGGCATTTTACAAATTTAAATAATAATTGACCAAAACAAATTGTATCTGTGTGTGTGTGTGTGTGTGTGTGTGTTTATATCTATATATATATATATGTATATATGTATGTGTGTGTGTGTGTATATATATATATATATATATATATATATGTATGTATGTATGTATGTATATATATATATATATGTATATGTATATATGTATATATATATGTGTGTGTGTGTTCCATTTAAATAATTGTCAAACCAGTGGTAAAAACCTGCTCCCAAAATTTTAAATTTAAGATGAAAAGCACTGTGCGGAGTGTTAGTAGCGCCCCCTTCAGGACAGTTGGCACAGATATTAATTGTGGTTGTGTATTAATTATTTGAACGTCTCCACCTCTCGATCATTTCCTGGTGTTTGTGTCGAGCAGTGTCTCCTCGTCGTCCTCGTCGTCTTCTCCCCGCTGACTTTTACCCGTCAACCGTCTCTTTAACTCTTAACCTGCGATTGGCCGACGGCTCCCGTCCAATAACTTCATGGCTCAGCCTGGCGTTGCCCATAGCAACCGGGATGCTGTCGCCGGGGAGGAAAAAAAAAAGGAAGAAGAAGAAGAAGAAGCAGCAGCCAGCCTGTGCTGGTAAAGAGGAGCTGTGTCAGCTGTGGAGGAGCCGTCTCTCTGTCTCACAGGAGATGGACAGACGCTGCAGTTTCCCGTCTGACAGTGAATGCATCAGAATCAGACTCTGGTGATAAATAAAGAGTGAGTGAAATGATTTATGCAGCGTTCAGGTTCATCCTCGGTGATGCGGGGAGTTTCCTCTCCTGCTGCCTGTTGTAAAGATGCTGAGACGGCAGTAAGACAGACGGATGTCCCATTCTTCATGTCTCTCTGAGGCCTGGTTCTTTTTTAAAGTAGAGGTTTCAAACCAGCAGCCAATTTCATGCGGCGCACCACTTCCACTAGGGGTGGTGTTTGGGTGGGGGGGGGGGATTGATACAGTCAAATATCGCGATACTGACATTGCAAATAGACATGGGTTAGCATAAAGTAAATCAACTGATGTTTCAGTCCACTAGGTGGTGCCAAGTGCTCATTGAGTATATCGCAATCTCGTGATAATATCGTATCGTGACTTGTAATGTCGTCAGAATATTGTGACTTAAATATCGTGACAATATTGTATCATGATTTAAATATCGTGACAAAATTGCATCGTGACTTAAATATCGTGACAATATTGCATTGTGATTTAAATATCGTGACAATATTGCATTGTGATTTAAATATCGACAATATTATGGATTTAAATACGTGACAATATTGCATCGCGGACTTAAATATCGCGGACAATATTGTATCATGACTTAAATATCGCGGACAATATTGTATCATGATTTAAATATCGCGACAATATTGCGGATTTAAATATCGCGACAATATTGTATCATGATTTAAATATCGTGACAATATTGCATCGCGAAATATCGCGGACAATATTGCATCGTGACTTAAATATCGTGACAATATTGTATCGTGATTTAAATATCGTGACAATATTGCATCGTGACTTAAATATCGTATGGTGATATCGTACCATGACAATCTCCGTCGTCTTCCCTCCTCAGAATCGTCCTCTGGCGACCACGAGCTGCGTCTCCTCCCTTCACGCCGCTCCGGTGACCTCTCACCTCAGGAGGATGTGGACGAATCCGATCTCCAACACCCCCACCATCATCATCATCATCGTCATCATCAACATCGCCTCCCCCGCCACCGCCACCACCCGCCTCCTCTCAGGTTTGGTGACACGCTTCCGGCTGCGCTTTTGGATTCCCGCTTTCGCCCGGAGCGACGCGACGGCACTCAGCGGACGCTCGACCTGCTCGCGCGGCCGCATCAGGAGGTGCGGCCGGAGCACGCCACCGTCTCCGCACGGCACCTGGTCACCGTGGTGAGTAACCCCTCCCTCTTATTTGGTCGCGTGGGACGGGGAGGAGGGGTTTAACGCCGATCTGACTGAGGCCGCACTTAAGAGCGTTCCTCCCTCTCAGAGGTCAGAGGGCAGAGCAAGAGTGAATGACGGTGTGGGAGCTGCAGACTCCTCAGTCCACAGAGCTGCGCACTCCCCGTTGCCATGGCAACGCTAATCGTGTGTGTGTGTGAGTGACCCACTTATCTTCACAATGGGTCTCGTTACATAACAGCAAAATAAACGGCGTCGACCTTCAGGGTTGACTTTGAGACAGGAAGTGAGGGACAGGTTTGTTAACGAGGCGGCCGAGTGAAGTCGAGAGACACAGGGAGACGGAAGGAGAGAGAGAGAGATGGTGTGAGTGTGTGTGTGTGTGTCGGAGGAAAATATTGTCTTTTTATTTTTAGGTTCAAGGATTGATTTATTTAACAGAACGTCTGCGAAATTGTCGCCGCCGACGCTCGCCAAAGCGTGTTAGGAGGTTGTCGTCGCCACAGATGCATTGTGGGAGGGTGAGACAGTCTGCTGGAGAAGACAGACGAAGACGCGGCGGGGGAGTCCAACCTGTCGGTCGCCTTCAGTCTGTCGCTGTGTTTCACTTCTACTTTCACACTTTCTCGCGCTCTCTGCTAACGTGTTTGTCGGTCGGGTGAAAAATGGGTGATTTCCACGCGGTTAAAGCAGAAATAAGCAGGATTTTTACCCTGATTTAACAGCTCCTTTGTGATGCTGATTTTTTTCGTGTCGTGACGCACCCATCGCGTGATAATTTCGTACATTTCATGACGTGATCGGAGCGATGGGAGGACACGCGTCGACAGAAGTAACGTTCTTTTCACCGTCAACCAAAGCTTCGTTGCGCTCTCTGCCGCGGACACGTCTGCAGAGGAGAAACCGTCGTCTTGTGGTGGTTTCACAAGACGACGGTTTCTCCTGTCGTGTCGTACAGCTCCGTACATGACGTCATTTCGGGGAATCTCAGCGGCTGATCGGTTGAAAAATGTCTGTGTCAGATGCGATTTATGCGATGGAAGCAACGGGGATGCGATGTTGTTGCTGCCGCCAATATCGCGCGTGTGCGTTGACTTTGTTAGTGAAGTTGCCGTGTTTGCGTCCGTTGTGAACGCACCATCAGAATCGCGAGCTTTCTCCTGAAGTCTCGGCTGTTGTGGACCGCTATCTAGCCACTGACGGCGTCATTTCAGATTCTTCCTAAGACGGTCAAAAAGCGCCACAGTTGATGATTTTATTGCCCCGCAGAAATGACTTGTGGGTGTGGGAGTAAAAGGTGGTGTATTCCGATTGTGTTTAAATGTAAACATGTTGTGAAGCAGCTGCTGCTCTCTGTGCTTTTGTCAATGGACGCCCGCCGTGGGACTCCGCCTTATGTAACAGCTCTGTCTGTGTGTGTGTGTGTGTGTGTGGTCACATGACACGTCCCTGCGGGCTGCTGCTGCTGCTGTCCCATCACATCACCATGACAACACATCACTGTTGGATGGTGATGGAGGTTTTTGAGGAAAATATGCACAAAAAATCTTCACAAAAAATTATCAAATATGCACAAAAAATAAATAAAACAACAAAATATACACTCAAAAAACTAAAGAAGTCAGTATGTGGGGTGAAGGTTGTTGGCCTTTAAGGAAAAAAGGAATCATAATTATCTGGTACATTTTAAAAACACGGGTTTTCTACCATTTTGTGTTGAGACAATAATCAATAATGTGACTTAATATGTTTATTAGTTTCAGACCAAATCGTATTAACATGTTGTTACTATGGTAACGTTTACCACTGCCGGTGGTTTGAAAACATCATGAATGTGATCATGTGAATGATTCAGATTACACTCTGGCTTTATTTAGTTTGTTTTTTCTCAAAGGAAGTAACACGAGCGTGAATAATCCAACCTCATTCAGCTGTGTGTGTGCGCGTGTGCATGTGTGTGCGTGCGCTCAGAGTCGGGCGGTTCACGTGCAGCTCACGTTTTACCCGTCAGCGCTCGCGCACACACACACACACACACTCAGTGCCAGATTTAGAACCCACTGAAAACAGAGCTTCTTGTTTCTCTGCAGAACTCCATAGAGAATGTAGTGGATTTTATTTTCCCCTCAGTGTCACGGTGACGCAGTGACTGATGTCGGCGTAAACGTGGCTTCATTACAAACATCAGCTGGTCGCGGTGAATTCTGCTTCTGTGTTGAGACACTGTGACTCAGTGTAAACGGACGACTGTCTCTCAAACACGTCTCCTCATCTCAGTAAATACAACGTGGAGATAATCGGATTACTCTGTCACCAAACTGAGCAAGAAATCTGCGATTTCTTCACTGAAATTTGCAACTTTCTCGACTGTAATTTGCGATTTCACGACTGTAATCCGCGATTTCTCAACTCTAATTTTCGATATTTCCACTGTGCCTGATATAAAACCCACTGAAAACAGAGCTGCTCTTTCTCGGCAGAACTCCATAGAGAATTTAGTCGATTTTAAGTTTCCTTCACTCTCACAGTGATGCAGTGACTGATGCTTTCATTACAAACTTCAGCTCATCACGGTGAATTCTGCTTCATTATTGAGGCGCTCTGATTGATTGATTGATTTATTGACTGAATAATTACACTTTAAAAAAAAAAATGGTTTAAAATACCAGTTGGAATTTAAGGAAATTTGATGTATTTCTAAATTATTGTCTTAGTTGAGTTTGTCACTCACTCACTCACACACACACACCCTCTCCTCTCTGTTATCTGATTGGTCCAAATCTGATTCCCTGTGCTGCCCTGAGCGCTATCAGCTAATTAGTGGTTATTACCCTCTGTGTGTGTGTGTGTGTGGGGACATAAATAGGACCTGATCCTGACAGGAAGAGCAGCGGGTTAATCACATTACCTGGACAACGGCCAATCAGGAGGAAGGCCGAGCTCTGAGCCAATCAGAGATCACGACAGGAGTAGATCAGGAAATAGAGTGAGAGGTGTGTGTGTGTGTGTGTGTGTGTGTGTGTGTGTGTGTGTGTGTGTGTGAGTTCATTGAGTGAACATCTTCCAGCGAGGATCAGTGATGTTTACTTGGTGAGATTACTTTGTTTTGTTTGTTTAGATTCAGTGATGCATTTGTTGTTAACACGTTCGGTTGCCATGGTGATTGTTTACTTTTTGTGTGGCGGTTTAATCTACTTGTTTCTTTCTTTCTCTCCCAATAATCGATCAGCTGATTAGTCCAAGCCGACAGTGACGTGTTAATCTGTTCAACCAAACGTTTAATTATGTGACTTTAACTTTCCCTCTTCTTCAACCAATCAACCGTCGGTTTATTGATGAGTTTAGAGTTTTGACACTTGTTTAGTCACGTGACCCGTTTTGTTTGAATAGATATGCTGAAGTCGTCTGAGATGACACGTGAATATTTTGCCAGTTGTGTCGATTTTTTTGTAAACGTTTAGTTTTTTTCGATGAAATAAAAATTATTTTTATGTGACTGCAGTGAGACGCAGATAATAACGTGTGTGTGTGTGTGTGTGTGTGCTTCTTGTTTGTTGTTCCTTATATTAAATTATGTGACAGCAGAACACGCTGTTTTATCCATAAGTGTACACACACACACACACACACTGATGTAGAACCCACAGACTACAGAGCGTCCGTTTCTCTGTAGAACTACATAGAGAATGTTCCCGTTTTTAACTTCCCTTCACTCTCACGGTGACGCTGTGACGTTTATCTTTATAAAAAATGAGTTTGTTACAAACGTCATGTCATGACCGTGAATTCGGCTGCTTTTTGTCGCACGTTTTACACGAACAAATGTACTTTTTCCAGCTCATTCAGCTTAATGTTTGAATACAGTTTTGAACTAACAACTAATTTCTACATTTAAACAAAGGAAAGTAGTGATTTTGCGTTGGGGTTTGTTATTACACACACACACACACACACACACACACTCGGAAAAGTAATGTCAGTAAATCCAGGATGAGTCATAAGTAATGTGTGTGTGTGTGTGTGTGTGTGTGTGTGTGTGTGTGTGTGTGTGTGTGTGTGTGTGTGTTTCACCTGTCTCCTGTATCACTTTTGCTGAAAGCTGAGACTGTTTGGATGATGTGCGCGTGTGTGTAGTAGAGAGATGGATTGTTGCAGTGTGTGTGTGTGTGTGTGTGTGTGTGTGTGTGTGTGTGGGAGATGAAATATCAGAGGATGATAGGTTTCGATCAGTTTGGTGCTGAAGAGGAAACCAACTCACTTATCATTTCTTTTCTCAGCTGAAGTCAAAACCTCCAAAGTAAAAAAGTTAAAGTTTTTATATGTAAATGTAGTATTTTAATACACAGGAGTTGTTGATCCACTGCTGCCTCCATCACTAAGTTCAAATGTCTTATTTTGCGACTTCGGCTTTGTTCAGATTGACCTCAGTGACACAAAGTGACCACACGAGGCAGCAGTAGACCAGCAGCTCCTGTGTCCCCGTGAGCTAAAATCACTGATTTTCTCTATGAGGTTTGGTGTGGGAGAGTGAGTGGTTTACAAACTCCCTGTTGGAACAGTGAGATAAAGACCATTTTCTCTCTCTCTCTCTCTCTCTCTCTCTCAGTACTTGGCGGTGGACGTGCGGAGGCTAAACGTCAGTCTTCTTCGTTGGTTTCGCGACGGTGTAGCCGCGGCGCTCAGCGTTCCTGCGGGGCACGTTCACATCAACCGACTGAATGTGAGACGCTTACACACTCTCCTGAGATCAATAATTGAATAATTGAGATGATTGATTGATTGATGGCCGGCCTCTTACAGGAGGAGAAGAATGGCATCGAGCTCTTTGTGTCCTCTGATAGGCCGGGTGTCTCCGAGCCCCGCCCCGCGGACGAGGTCATCCAGTCGCTGAACGTCAGGGTCCTTCACCATCACCTGGGACACTTTGGCATCACTGAGGTCTCCACTGAGGTGTGTGTGTGTGTGTATGTGAAAACTGCCAATGTGCTCCGTCTCCTTGGTAACGGCGGCTCGTCTAGCCGAGTTAGACGACCACGGATTGTGATCGTCTAACTCGGCTAAACGAGGAATCAAAGTGGCGTCGGTCAGTTACGGTGATGTCACAATTAACTTAACTTAACTAACTAGTTAATCTGGTCCTTTTTTTTTTTTTTTTACAAAATATAATTTGTTAAAATTACTTTTGTTTGTGTGTCTGTGCAGAAGAACGTCCTGCAGGGGGAGCAGAGGGACCATGTGTGGAGCAGAGAGGGTTTTTACACCTTCTTCCTCTTCTTCACCGTCTTCGTCATAGTCGTCACCTGCTTGATGGTAAAGAAAAACACACACACACACACACACACGTTGATTTAGAACCCCCGGGAAAACAGAGCCTCCGTTTCTCTGCAGAACTCCATAGAGAATTTTCACGATTTTAACTTTGCTTCACTCTCACGGTGGCGCAGTGACGTTTATCTCTATAAAAGTGGGTTTGTTTCAAAAATCACTTCATAGTGGTGAATTCGGCTGCTTTTTGTCGCACGTTTTCCAAATTATTACACGTTTTTATACAAACACAAACACTTACTCTAACCATAACTATTACTGTAGTGGCTTAACCTAATTCTAACCCCTAAACACCAAAACCATGTCTTAAGTCCATTAACATCCCTTTTACAGTGTTACGGGACATGAGGACCTGACAAAATGTCCTCACTTCCTGTCGTTCATAAGTTCTGTGGTCCTCACAGTGATGTAAATCTACACACACTGTTACACACAATGTAGTGTTAAAAGTACCTCATATTTATGAGAAAACAACAACAAATAGTGGCTGAAAAATGTGTTTTGTACAAACAAACCACTGGAAATCAGAAGAAATGAGCAGAAGATAAGATGTGAGAAAGGTTCTCCTGCAAAAAAAGATTATGTTGTAATGTCACATTTGATCCACACGAGGGAGCAATAGCACAGTGAAACCATTAAATCTGTGACGTTCACTCATTCACTGTCTCTGTTTCACTCATTTACAATAAGCTTCAGACACACAACAGTTTTATTTTAAAACATTAAGATATTTAATCATTTTTTATGCTACAGGATTAAATTTAGTTTCTCTTAAATTGACGTTAATACGATACGATAAAATAAAGTCTAGTTATTTAGAACTGAAGTGAATCTATATTTATATAGATCCATGGACCGTGGTTTCTTCTCTGGTCTCCAGGTTTTGTACCGACTCAAGGAGAAGGTCCAGGTTTCTGAGAGACGCCTGAAAGCCCTGCCCCCTGACCTCCACCTGACCTTGACCATCCCTCCAGACTCCGCCCACAGGTCAAAGGGCACCAAGGTTTGGAGCAATTGGCACACTGTTCATTATGTTCAAATGAACAGATACAAGGACAATAATGATGCTCAAAAATAAGCCTGCTTCCTTCAGGTTCTCACGTCAGGAAGCATGGTCCAGGCTGAGCTCCCTCCATCTTTAGCCACGCCCATTTCCCAGCAGCAGAAACAGCAGCCAATCATAGCCTGCCGCCGCCTCGCTCCACCTGTCGTCCCTCTGTCCAGGTAACGTCGTTCACCGGCCCGTGTCCCCAACAATTTCCAACAATTTATTTAAATATCGTATCTAAACATTGTACCACTCTTTCCTAGCTCCGCCCCCACTGACTCTGTCGTCAACTGCGACAGCCACACCCTGCCTCCCAGTGTTGCCCTGGTGACCGCCAATAACGAGCTAAAGCCCTGCCCCTCCCCCTTCAGGATGAAACCCGCCGCAGGACTGCAGGAAAGGTAACAATGGGACGTTCCGTGTTAAATTGAAATTGCCGCCAAATCCGTAATCTGGGTCTGATCTGGATGAAACTTGGTCCGATGGTAGAGCGTGTGATCCTGCATGCACACACCAAATTGTGTCCAAATACGATGTTTTGGGACAGCGATTGTTTTTTGTACCGTTTTGCCCATTGATAAGAAATGGGAATTTTTTAAAGTTTGATCACGTTTTGTGACGTCGTCGGTGGGTGAATTCTTACCAAAATTGAATGGGAACATACTTGGGTGATCATCTACCCACGACCAAAAATTCAGATTGATCCTCAAAAAAGGAACTGCAGACAGGAAGTTGCTAACAGAAGAACAAACTTGCAGATTAACGCAGATGAAAATATAACCTCCTTTTTGGATGTAAAAAGACAGTATGATCATTTTTACCCCATGTTTGGACGTCTTTCACACTGACTCACACGTTCTCTTGTAACCCTGATCCACTTATGAATTCCCAGAATGCTCGGTAGTGCTGACTCATGTTTTTTTTTGTTTGATAGGACCTCATTAGGAACACGGTGTTCTGCTCAGGAAGGAGCTTTGACTTAGAGAAGCACTGGATGTGTTTGTGTTTTCACAGCCTCTAACCTGTGATTGTTGGAGTGGTCAGGTGTTGAACTGCGTACGTGCAAACCAGGGGGGGGTTCTGTTGTAAACACTGACCAGTCATCGTCATGGAGACTAAAACCTGGTCCTGATGAGGCAGAAACTTGTTTCTGAGGAACTGGTTAAAGGTTAGGGCTAAGGTTTGAATTGTGTGTTATGTTTAAGTTTGGAGATAAGACTTGGTTTAGTCCGTTTAAATGAATGGAAGTCAATGCTTGTCCTTAAATGAACGCTGCGTGAACCTGATAAAGGGTGTGTGTGTATGTGTGTGTGTGTGTGTGTGTGTGTCCAGGAAACCTGTTCTGTAAGACGTCTCAGTAAGTGTCCTCAAGAGTCGACTGTACGTGACCACATGAATCTTCTGTTCCCTGGATTTGACTGTATATGCGTCCGCTTAAAGGACCTTTTTCCTTGTTTAAAATATACTTTTAGCTTTACACATTATACTTTTAAGTAGCAGTTAAAATAAATTTGATGTATTCAATTCAAAAAATAATAATAATTTATTAATGTATTTTATTATATTTTTGTAATAAATATTTTTGTTTTTTAAATGTGCTTTCTAAATAAATTGGATTGATTGGATATTTTGAATATAAATATATAAAATATATAAAATAGTATATAAAATAAAATTTAATGAGCCTTCAAAAAAACTTTTTTTGAGTCCACCTGTCACTAACTGCTCCTTATGGAAGCTGATGATACCTTTATATGACTTTTCTAATTTCTGCTGAAGTGTATATAGCTGTTTTCTTGTAATTTATTGACGTCGTAAACTTACGTCATTATCAAAACTGTAATTAAGGAAATGTTAATTTGGAAAAGTGGCGTTAATCCCTTCCATCAGCAGTCCATTGTTTGATTTTATTTTCTTTTTTTGTCGTGAGAAACTTACATTTGGGTTTAAATAAGACCAAAATCTGGGTTTTTTTCAGACTAATCAGACGACTGTTGTTGCTTTGAAACTTTGGCCGCGGTTCATTTCCCCGCTCGAGTGTTTTCCATAACAAGAACAAACATCTTTATCTGGCCCTGCACTTTAAGTCTTTATCTGCTGCTCGTGGCCTCTTCCGTTTTACAGCCCCGTCAGACCAGAGCCGGGGCGGCGGCCATTTTGTCCTGGGGTTACATCAGCGTTCACGGCGAGGTTGTGTCCGGGGGGGGGGCACACTGTGTTAATTCAAGGTGTGAGAAACGACAGCACAGGATGTTTTTCTTGGTGTCTGTGTCTCTTGTGATTCTTAATTTTAAGTGTGTGTCTTGTCCACTCTGGACGGCGGCCAGTCAGCAATCAGACGAATAGGAAGAGACGGCATCCTGGAGAGGAAAGAGGCCGACACGTAGTTAGACGAGTTCACCCGCACACAGTCCCCCATCAAAGCACAACTCATCTTCTTCTGTTCAGTCTCTGTACATATACAACATCATGGGGAGCAGAGAAACCCAACAATTCACACAAGCACTAGGCATCAGTGGAGAGAAAAAACAGTCTCAAAGATGTGCGGCCGTCTGCCAAGACAGGTTGTGGTGAAAGGTAAAAATGGGGAACAGAGGAGAGGTGGGGGAGAGAAGGGAGGTGAGCTAGAGACAAAAGAAAGAGACCAGGAGCAGAAATACAACAATTGTATCAAGGAAAACAAGTGCACAGTATTAGTTGTAACTATTATAAATAAAAACATGCGTTATCTCGGGTGCATGAAATCAAAATTGTGCACAATATTAGCATCCGTTTCTTCTTGACATTAGGTAAATGTGTGTCATATATATGACCCACAAACCTTTGAATGGACTGGATTCTGTATAGATGATCAGTTAATGTATATGCAGACGATCAATGATCATATATATATAGGATATTCTCTTTCTTCTTCTGGTTGTTGGCAAATAAGGATGTTTTCATACGGTTTTGCTGAGCAATTAAAAAGCAAGAGAAAATCAAACGTTCAAACACGAACAATAAATCTCTAAAATACAAAAATATGTGGCTAACATTGGCAATTTAAGCTAGTTTTGGACACAAAGAGACAACTTTCACCTCTGACAAACCTTTATTATTTTATATTTTATATTTTATATATGTATTAATTTTAATACAATTTCTTCTCCTTTCGTCTTTCTCGTTCTGTCCTCACTGTCGCCCCCTAAAGACGCGGCTCAAACGTGTCTCTGGTGTTGGACATGTCGTCCCTGGGCTCGGTGGAGCCTCTCATTGTCCCCGTGGTCACTCCCAGAGAGTCTGCAGCGAGGGAGTACCTTCTGTCCGCCGGACGACCCCTGACGAGACAGCGGCTGAGAGACGTCGTCCACAACACGCAGACGCTGCACACGGAGTTCACTGTACGAGTTATATATTTGTTTTTGTTAGTTTAGCTATCTTTTCTTAGCTATTGTTGCTATTTTTTGCTAACCTTCTGTCTGATGCGGTCATTAGCAAGCCCCGCCCCCTTTCTTACATCATCTCATTCTCTTTCTGGTAAGGGGGTGGGGCTTGTATGCAAACAAAACCCACCTCTCTTTTGGAATTCTGTTTCTTGATTCGATATAGAGATAGAGAGCTAACGAAATATCAAACTATTCAAAACCGCACCTTTAATTTTACATGACCTGCCTTCCTCTTATATTTCATTTATTTGTCTATTTATTTACTCATTAAATGATTCATTCATGAATGCAGTCCATTGACGGTTGTGCTAAGTGTATCATAATACCAAATATGAATTTAATAACTTGGTATACCTGTGATATTTAGCATTATACATCATGTATTTTTAATGCTATGTATTACAGCTGATCATTATTAGAAACTGGAATAAATGATGAATGTCTTTTCTATAATTTTCAGGAAATTCCCATGAACTTCATCGATCCCAAAGAGCTGGATATTCCAAACCACGGGACCAAGAACAGATACAAGACCATACTGCCCAGTGAGTACTGTGTGTACTGTGAGAACTGTGAGTAGTGCTTATTACACCTTCATACACGGTACTTATACTGAATTAAATGTTGTTTTAAAGGTCAAAAGTGAAGTAAAGATGAAAACAAAAGTTTTTAAGAATTAAACGGAATCGAAAAAAATAGAAAACCTAATCCAGGTGTGAATATTGTCCATAAATTACACATTTGTTATATGTGCATTAAAGAGGACAAAAAGAAAAAAAAACAAAAAAACTGCAGACGTTTTTTTAAAAATTTCAACCATGTCCTCACTTTACATTTCCCGTCCAGACCAGGAAGCTGCTTTAGTATGTGGGAGGAGTTTAGAGTCAGAGGTCAACGACTCCAAGGACAGCTAATATTGCACCTCCCTCTCCCCCCCCCCCGAACACACACACACTTCAACTCAAACAATACCTTTTTCCTCAGAGCGTGGTTTGTTCTCACACTGCTGGCCAACCACTGAACCTGATTAAGACATTATATACACACACACACACACACACACACACACACAGGTGGTGGGATTATCAATATAACAGTGAAGGGGTGAGTGGGTGTGGTGGCCTTCCTTCCTTCCTTCCTTCCTCGCTTCCTTCTGGCCGTTTAAGTGTAAGGAATGTTTCTCTCAGAGCTGCTGTCCATCAAACCTTTTTGTCTATTTTACAGTTTCACGTGTTGTCTTCTTTTTTTCTTTTTTGAAAACCACTCACTCTCCCACACCAAACCCCATAGAGAAAATCATCGATTTTAACATCACAGCACACAGGAGTTGTTGATCCACTGCTGCCTCCATCATTAAGTTAAAATGTCTTATTTAGTTAATTCAGTATTTAAAATATATACATTCATATATTCAGATTCGCTTCAGTGACACAAAGTGACCACACGAGGCAGCAGTAGAGCAGCAGCTCCTGTGTCCCTGTGAGCTAAAATCACTGATTTTCTCTATGAGGTTTGATGTGGGAGAGTGAGTGGTTTTAAAAAGTGACACAAAGTATAATCTATGATAATCTTCAATTTCTTAAATGTTAAATGTTTTTATCTCACTGTTAGACAGACTTTTCCAACAAGAAACTGAAGTTTGCAAACCACTCCAAACCAAACATGAAACATGTTCTAAAGATATCGTAGACTTCTGTGTGTTCTCAAGTATGTTGCTGCTGCTTGGAATTATGGGATGGCTTTTTCTTCTGGGAAGGATGCTCAGGTTGTTCCTATGCAGAAAGAGAAAAAGCATCTTTCCTCAGTGTTGACAGGAAAAACAGCTTTCTGGCCTTTTATCAACATGAAGACCGGATCTAAACGAGTCTAAAATACTGTACTTGTACACTAAAAGCTCCGCCCCTTTCTTGTTGTTGTGTCTAAATCTTCATCCTCTGCCTCCTTATCCTCCCTCCCTCCCTCGGCGGCTTCCTCACCGTGTGTCCTAGATGCCCACTCGAGAGTGACCCTGAAGTCCAAGAGCTGCAACGACCTGCTCGGCTCCTACATCAATGCTAATTACATACGGGTGGGTATTTATAGGTGGTGTTTTTGTAACCAACATTGTTTTGACTGCGTTTTGATTTTTGAATTCACTTTTTAACCCATCGTATGGACATTTCACAGCCGTTAAACATCAGTTAAAATATACAACCTAATTTGGACGAAGTTATCACCTCACACATCAGGAATGTCAACACTTTTTTTTTTTCCTCCATCAAACACAATCGTCTCAGTGAAAGTCCCGTGTGTAATGTCGCTCTCAGACTCTGGCACAATAGACTCTCTTCCTGTCAGGAAGCGCCACAGAAACGGTTCTAAAACTGCGGGGACCACATGACCGTTTCGTCCTACTGTACGCGGCGCAAACAGGCCTCCAATTACAGCACCCTCAAGGGCAATAAGACAAATGTGAGGGGGGCGGGGGGAAGCTGTAAATTCATTCAAACACAACTTGTTTTGATCCGTTTTCTTCTGTAGGGTGAAGCGACATACATTTCCTTGTATGTAAAGGACATTTCCGCAGTCAAGAATGAGTTCTTCAGTCCCGTCCTGAGGACAGAGACATGGAACAATTCCATTCTCCCAAGACAAACTTCTCTTCCTCAGAGTTGTCGATTCTAGAGCTGAAACAATTACTCAATGAATCGATGACTTAAATGAGTCGCTGACCCTTTTGATCGTC
The DNA here is from genome assembly GCF_019176455.1 of Solea senegalensis. NCBI lineage: Eukaryota > Metazoa > Chordata > Actinopteri > Pleuronectiformes > Soleidae > Solea > Solea senegalensis. The sequence goes on along the minus strand of NW_025321101.1, from coordinate 36,361 downwards.
GGTTTGAAGCTTGACAGATATGGGATGGCGTGTTCCGTTTACATCGGAACTAGGAAGTGATATCAGCTCGATGTAAAATTTAAAAGACAAAGCAATTTAAATAATTTAATATCAGATTTGTTAAAATCGAGTATTGAGAAGGGGCCATTGGCTTTCATACAAACCAATGGCGTCGCCCCCTGCCGGATATTTAAGAGAACACAGCCTTCAAACACATCGGCGTCAGTTTCTGGATCCAATGGCTTTACGTCAGTGACTTGAATGATGACTCCTCTTCCTTTTTTTTTTGTGTGATTCCAGGGTTACCGTGGCGACGAGAAGGCGTTCATCGCCACGCAGGGACCCATGGTGAACACGGTCAATGACTTCTGGCTGATGGCGTGGCAGGAGGAGGCTCCGGTCATCGTCATGATCACCAAACTGAAGGAGAAGAACGAGGTCAGTTTGAGAAGATTTTTTTGAACTCAGTTCAACTCTTATCATGTTTGTTTGTTTTCTTTAAATCTGACCACGCCTCCCCTCTGTTTTATTAGAAGTGCGTTCTGTATTGGCCGGAGAAGAGAGGCATCTACGGGAAGGTTGAAGTGCTGGTGAACAGCGTCAGAGAGTGTGAACACTACACCACGCGCAGCCTCACACTCAAGGTACAAAGCACCGCTATTTTACTCGAGTACAAGAAAAAGTACTGGTGTAAAGATGTACTTGAGTTAAAGTAAGAAAAAACTAAGAAGCCTTTTTTACTCGGTAAGAGATTTGATTTAAAATGTAGTGAAGTACAGTAACTTCCAAAAAAGTCAAAGTTAAATTACAAATTAAAGTACAAATGTTACATTTCTGTTTTGTTTTTGTTTTTTTTACATTAAATACTTTGTTTGATTGTGTGTTTTTTTTACAGTGTGGGAATCAAACCCGTGTGCTGCAGCATTACTGGTACACGTCGTGGCCCGACCATAAAACCCCCGACTCGGCGCTGCCGCTTCTGCAGCTGATGGACGACGTGGAGACGGACAGACGGAACGCCGCCGCACTGGGACCAGTTATTGTCCACTGCAGGTACACGAGTGTGTTTTTTAGCTCACAACAACTCAACAACAATTGCTTGTACAGTATTCCAGAAAAGAAAAAGGAGTCCGTTACCCACGCTCCCTCTCTCTTCTCTGCAGTGCCGGGATTGGCCGGACCGGCTGTTTCATCGCCACGACGATAGGCTGTCGGCAGCTGCAGTCGGAGGGAGTGGCCGACGTTCTGAGCATCACGTGCCAGCTCCGAGCAGACCGGTAACAAACGTAACATCGCAATATCGCGACACTTCTGAAGTTTTTATAAAAACAAAACCTCTGTTTTACGATTCAGACTTCCCTGTGAAGTCTGGATTCTGTTATTTTTATTTCTTTATTTGTTTGTTGAAATAATCTTTACATGGATAGGTATAAATAAAAAAGAAACTGCCGATTTTTTTTAGCCAGATATTGCAAACCTTTACACATTTTCAGCTATTATTTATGGTCAGGAAACACATGAGCTAATATAATATAAAAAACAACACTCAGTTACCAGAATTAATCTCAATTATGCCTCAAAAAACATGTTAAAGATCCACCAGGAGGAAGACACTCTTACAAGTTGTCCTCCTAGCTGTGTCTGCACATTCAGTCCTTTTAATTTAAGGGGAATTTAGTCCTGGAAAGTCCTTGAATTTGACGTCAACCAAAGGTGTGAGAACCCTGTAAATGAATAATCTCTGCGTTTGTGTCTGTGTGTCAGAGGTGGCATGATCCAGACGGGGGAGCAGTACGAGTTTGTGCACCACGCGCTGAGTCTCTACGAGGCCCGCCTCCCCGCTGAAACCGACCAATCAGGCGAGTCCTCAGCAGGTATGATCTGATATTTGGGATTTTCTTACCGAGACTTAACGAGGGATTCCGGAGGAGGTCTTTAAACTATAAAGGACAACCAGAGAGGAAGGAAAGGAAACGGGGAAAGGTTATATACTGGAAAATGGAACGTGTCTGTTCTTCTTCTCCACTGCTTTCTTCTTCTTCTTCTTCGTCTTCGTCTTCTTCTTCTTCGTCTTCGTCTTCTTCTTCTGCTGCTTCTTCAGTGGAGACGTTTGGGAGACCTGTCCTCTTCGGTCGACTGTTGGACTGTCTTTTCTAACTAACTGTCCCGTTTACCTCTCTGTCATCATGGAGACGTCCTAGTTTGACTGGAAAACATCGATGGTACTTTCTTCAATAACACTGTTGTGTTTGTGTGTCTTATAGAGTTTTACAATTATTTTTCGACATGATGGTGTTCTTCTTCTTCTTCTTCTTCTTCTTTTTCTTCTTGTATGAAAAGGACAATTTGGAAAATGACTGTTTTGCTTGTTGCACCTTTGGTTGAGCGACAGTAGTTCTGCTGACCTGTACCCTGCCCAAATCTGACCCAAATATGTCTTGTTAATTTCTAATTTAATCCAACACTCACCATCTCAATCCCTTTATAACTAGCTCTTAATTATTTCCTTAGCTCAGATACAAAAAACAAAGTGTTTGAATCAGATTTAAATGTATGACCTTAATCCAAGAATATAGGAGCGATACCAAACCACAACTTAATTGTTTATCACTGATAAAGTATTAATTAACTTCTGGTTAACATTTTGCGTATTTAAAGGCATTTTTACAAACTTTAAATCTTTCAAATTTGAGGCGAAAATGAGCCAAATAGGTTAACATTCCTTTCTAATATATTGTATCAGCAGCTTTGCTATTTCGTTAAACCATGGAGCTAACGTTAGCTAGCTAACAAAACTGACATTTGTGCTATTTCACACTCAGTTTTCCACTGAGTGCACTATTCCAATACTTTCTACTAAATGTTAGCCTGTGGCCTGGTTAACTTATACTTAACTTTGAGAGAGATTAGGTTGCAGATGGAACTACCTCCAGCCTTACAAAACATGCTTAAAAGCTAACAGACCAATGTAGTAATAATAATAACATAAATACTGTCCTGCCAAGCTAGTTATTTTAGTAAAGAAACCCCATAGAGGCTTATGCTAGCATTAGTAGCACCATGTTAATAAAAACCTGAATGCTAATTTATAATCTTATGCTAATGCTTGCATACTATGCTAATGCAGGATTATTCATTAGTTTTAGTTTTGATTTGTTTTGACTTTTTTGTTTAAGTTATTAAATAGTCTTTAGAACATGTTTGCTAGTTTTTATATTTTGGAGTATTTGGCACATTTTTACTACAATTTTAGTTTGTTTTATAAATCCACAATTCAGTTTCAGTTAGTTATTGTTTTGTTTTTTTTAACTCAAGTTTTTAGTTTTTGTTTCAGTTAACAAAAATGTTTTTTTCAGTTTTAGTTTTCGTTAACTATAATAACCTTGCTGCTAAACAAACAAAAAAAACATGTAATTTACTGTATTTTTTTACACTAAGTCATTACAGCTCAGTAGTGCCAAGAATTATGGGAAATAAATTTAATTAAAAAAATAAATCCAAAATTTTTTACAGTGCCCTGCCGAGACATAAAAAAAATTCAGAAACACAAAATGGTAAAATAAAACAGGGCATTTTTTTTGTCAGAATTTAATCCACAGAATTTCTTTTTTTAATTTGCAACATCATTCCTCAAAAATATTTAGAAAAATTAGCATTGCTTCATCTAAAGATTTTACACTCACTTTGACAACCCCCCCCCCCGTTGTGTGAGTTATTTACTTTATACCAAAAATGTGAAACAATATAAACGTCACAATGGTGCAATCACGTTATTGATACAATGTTGATGATGATGATGATTATTATGTTATCTAGTCAGTTATTTTTTTGGTGTATCAGAGTAATAATAATAATAACTTTATTTTTATACTGGTTTTTACATGTCGTCGATGTGTTTAGCATCTATTTAGCCATAATCGTTAAAAAAGTCACTGGAAATTAAATTATCAGTTAAGCCAGAGCGCAAAGAAAGTTTGGACCAAAGTCGGAATGTATTCATGTAAAGAGTTGAATTTGAATCATAAACAAATTCATTAAATTTAAAATTTCATTGGGGAAAAGTGAGATCTGATGTTTTTACATGTCAGTAACTAACACTATTAACATTTATATACATATATAAACGGTATAATCGTCTGTTCTGTGTGTGTGAATGGGTTAACGTTGTATGGTTCATGTTAAAGTGCTATGAAAACTTAATATGGGCCATTTACATTTCAAACAATGGACAACAAACATCGACGTCTTGCTGCTAAAAACTGGGACAGTAAGTGAGAGGAATTTGAAGGATTTTTTCTAAATGTAACAATATATTTTTATTTATATACATATATATACGTGGGACGTCCACAGACCGCCGTTGACCCAGTTCTCACACGAGTAAATTCAAACTCAAATCAGACTTCTAAAGATCAAAAATCTGATGTCATCACCAAGAAATTGTGATAAAAGGTGAGTTTCTGCTCCAATTTCACGACAACATGCAGGTACAACACATGTTGCCTCTGACATAGTATTGTGTATGTACAGTAGACGGTGGTAGATTTCTCTTTGTTCTGTCGTCGGTGACTTTTGATGGAGATTAAAGGGACACAACACATTTTAGGTTTTTTTTTGAAAATCTGGATTCACTTAAATTTGATTTAATTTTAGATCATTTATTGAAAAAGATGTGTGGGTTAATGTGAGACACTAAATGCAAGTTTTTTCAGTTCAAGTAAATTTACATAAAATGCATGATGACATACAACAATACAAAAAAATCCAACTTTCAAATTACAGTTCCTTATAGTTAAAGTTTTTGGAAATTGAAAAAAACACACGTTTTGATTGTTTAAAACCATTTTTGAAAACGTTTCAATTCCAGTGGTGAAAAGATATTTGAATTGACATGACATGACATCGCCTTTTAATTTTGAAACTTGAGCAAATAAATGCTACCTTGTTTTAGGACATTAATAATAAAAAATACTTGGATTTTACTGTTTAAATTCATAGGTGTTTTTTTGCCAAAATATGTCTCTTACTTTTATAATAAGGTTTTGTAGAATACTAATTAATCAATTTTAAAATGTATTCAAAGTTGCAAATAATTCAAAACAAAACCACCACTTAAAATTTAAGAAAAAAAAAATTTGAGTCCCTTTAAACTTCATCTTACGTCGTCAAAGTTGGATAAAACCTGATGCTAACATGTACAAACAGTACGCTGTTTTTGTTTCTTTGTTATTTTTAAATGTGTCACTAATCAAATAGAATGTTGTAATAATAATGATAACAGTTGTCCGGAACATTAGCCACTGAGTCGTGCTGTGACCTCTTTATCTACTCTACATCTATACTGTTACCTATAATCTGTACATAAAAACAGTCGCCATGGAAACACCGAGGCTCTGACTCTTAATCTGTGATGGATTAACACACTGACAGACTTTTTGTACTTTTGGTTTGATGTGTTAACAGTGGTCATTGGATAATTTTGGTTGTTGTTGTTAGTTCTTAAACATGTTTTGTGCTGCGATATTATATCACTTTTGAGTCATCAATTATATATATATCGTTTTGAATAAACATTAAACTTTTGTGGGTTAGCATAATTTAAAAAAAACAAACAAAAACAGTTGACGTTTCTGTCCACTAGATGGTGCCAAGAGCTCATTCTCACTAGAGCTGGTGTGGTGTGTGTATTGTCGCAATATAGGATTCAGCAAGTAGTCACAATATCATGATTATATCGTGACTTAAATATATCGTCTTAGATATCATGATTATATCGTGACTTAAATATCATGATATCGTTTTTAAATATCATGATTATATCGTGACTTAAATATCTTGATTATATCGTGACTTAAATATCTTGATAATATTGTGACTTAAATATCTTGATTATATCGTGACTTAAATATCTTGATTATATCATGACTTAAATATCTTGATAATATTGTGACTTAAATATCTTGATTATATCGCGACTTAAATATGATTATATTGTGACTTAAATATCATGATTTTATCGTGACTTGCATATCTTGATTATATCACGACTTAAATATCTTGATTATATCGTCATGATAATGTCAAGCTGTAGCATGTCAGGTGATTCTCACATAATTAACTCATGAATATAAAACTGTGACAAAGGCTAAACTGAGGAATCACAACATGAAATTGTTGAGTCAAACAATTTTGCCAAATTTGTGTAATTACAAAATTATTTAAAACTTCTTCTTCTCCGGTGTCATTACTCATAATGGTTATTGTTGGTGGTGACGTGAACATGAGAGCATGATGAGGAACTTTTGTTCCTAGAAAACCAGTGAATGTGTCGGAGAGAGAGGGAAAGAGAGAGAGCAGGAAGGAAGGAAAGAGGTGTGGACGAGTAAATGTAACTCAGAGCAACTGAAACAAAAGCAGTTCGGCCTTTAACTGTTAATGTGCAAGAAAAGAAAAAGAAACAAAACTCTAACAGGAAGTAACTGGTAAAACAGAATTTTAATCTACATTCGTAGAATAAATATAATGAATAAATATGATAATTGACAATAGTTTAGACAAAACATTTTAGTTTGTCGGGACATTTTTATGATTCAGTAAAAGATACAAACATAAGTAGATTGGTATTTTTCTTAAAGTTTTTCTTAAAATATTAAACTACTGTTTAAAATAAAACTAATTCTAATGTTTCAAATATAAGCTTGTGCTTTCTATATTTGTACAAATACAAATATTGAGGAAATGTGATTAAAATAGCAACTTTTTTACGTAAAACAGTATTTTTTCATAGTCAGGGGTGTAATTAATGTGCATATTTTACCATTTATTGTACTATGTTTAAAAAAAATCAAGAAATATTTAAGAATTTTTGATTCTTTTTGATTGTGTTCCAAACTTTTTCTCAAAGTTTCCCAAAGAAATTTGACAAATTTGTTCCAATAACATGTTTTAAAAAATGTATGACGTCCCAAAAACTGTTGGACTTTACAGTTCGGGATCACCAAAGTATGAAATTATAGCATGAAGAAGCTTTAATCAACACATTTTCATTCATAATGGAGCCAATTTGTGTGATTTCCTGAAGTCAAACCTCATTTTACATCAAACGTTGTAACATCTAAGTCTTTAATCTTTGTCACAGTGAAATCAAATCAAACCCTCGTCTCTATTTTTAACAGTTTTTTATAATTAATCTGAGCCGTTATCTGCACAGGTACAGTCATAATAATATTACTGTTGTGGCTTCAGATCTATTTATAGTCTCCACACAGTTTTTGTCGTCGCCTCAGCTCTGACTCACAAAGCTGTCGAGCTCGATTGAGGAAGTCCGTTAGTGACTCCCAACCTCGACACTGTAGAGTCTGAGCGGACAGACAGACGGACCCAGAGAGGGAGAGACAGACGGACCCAGAGACAGACAGACAGGCAGGAAGAGAGACATTAGAGCCGGTGAGACGAGTCCTGAGAAAAAAGACAGGAAAAAGACTTTTAGTCGAGGATGGACGTGAGACGGAGAGGAGACGACAAACTCAACGCCTGGATTAAATGAGCGTCAAATAAGGGATTATTATTCTCCTGCTCTAAGAGACAAAGAGGCTTTTTAACTACTTTTGTTCTTTTCACAGCTTCATTTTTTTTGTCCTAAAGGAGGAAAGCGACGGCTGTTTTTCCACAATCTACTTTTACTTTGTGTTTTATACTACATAGCGAAAGTAATCTGGCCTCAGCCTCAGGATTATGGTGGAGTTTGCTCTGCGTGACGATCTGACGTGGGACCAAAATGCCGAAATGTAAAGTTTGCAGTTATCTATGCTCGCTGTGGGTCTCCTCGCTGCTGCTGCTGCTGCTCCTCCAGGTCAGTCTGCTTTTAAAAGAAAATAATTTTTGTGCAGCAAAAGGTGAGAAAATGGGATTAAAACTTTTTCTTCGTCTATAATATTGCACTTTCTGGAGCCACCGATACATAATTTAGTTCTGTTGATGTCAAAGTTTAGTCTTAATTCTTTTTTTAAATGGAATACAAAGACTTTTCACAGTCAGGGGTTTAATTAATGTGCATATATTGTCTTCTATTAAAGGATTTTTCTGCAAAAAAAGTTCCCAAAGAACTTTGATTTTCCCGATCGTTTTCAAATTATACCTAAGAAATGTGACACTTGTTTTAAAGGCATGTTAAAAACAAAGTAAAATAAAAAATATAGTTATTACATTCGAGAAGCTTTAACCGGCACATTTCTTTGTTTTGTTTTTTGACTCCGTCAGATTCATGTCTTTCATGGTTCAGACTCAGAAATGAAGCTTTTGGCAGCAAAATAACTTTGGTTTTCTTAGAGACAACTTTTAAATATAATGAATGATAGAATTTAATGGTGTTCTCTAATATTTATCATTGTTGTGCATTAAAATCTTAAGGCCCCACTTCCCTGTCTCAGCTGGGGGCCCCAGTCAGTGCCTTCTATAATTCAGAAGTAGGGGCCAATCGCCGCCCTCTGTGAGATTTTGTACGGCCCCTGCAGCTTTGGCTCTGATAAAGTAGTACTTTTTTTCATTTGTTCACTCTTGCGTGGCTTTGATTTGGTTACATTTCCATTTTAAAAATAATAATTGTGACAATGAAAATAAATGTTTTATGAAACAGTGCATTTGTATCTAACTTTTACTGTTGACAAAAGGGTCTGAAGTGACCTTTGACCCCCGGCAATCTTCACATTATCAAGTCTGGCCCTTAAATTTAAACAGTTCAATAAAGGTTCGGTTAAAATACCAAATTCAATTTGGCAGTGGACAAAATAATACTACTACTACTACTAATAATAATAATATTAAGGCAATAAAGTTTCCTGATTTAACAAATTACAGACAAATAAATTTGGTATAATCCCCGCCTTGTGTAGCTGGAGCTAACAGAATGCTACGCCAAGATACATTAAAGGAAACCAACAAAATGTGAACGACTGCTGATAAAACTATAGGAAGACAAAACCTAATAAAAATGATGTAACACATGTACTGTACTGCCTGTAAAATCAGGAAGTGAGATTATAGCTTAGCTCGTTAACTGAGAAAATACATGTGTGTGCTGTTCTAAGAGCTTTTTATTTTGTGTTTGTTCAGAGAAGAGAAGTGTTTCCAGGTAATATGTTGTATTTCTGAACTTCATTATCAGTGACAAATTGTTTTATTTCATTTCATTTTTCTGAGTACATATTAAAGGTGACAGAGTTCAGAGCGACCGTGTCCTCACATGGACCACGGTCACCGCACAAACCAGAACAGTGACTCAGACACAGTTGCGTCTCCTTAAAAAAGCTGTATTTAGCAACTTTCCACCGGAAATATTTCAACTTAATAAAAGAAAAAAAAAGGAAAAAAAACAGCTGTTCTGCTGTTAAAAAAACTGTACACTGCAAGAAAGAAAGTAAATTAAGCCTCGTGTTTGGAAATTTTTTTTGCCAAAAAGGAAAAATAATAAATAATTCTTAATCAGACATTGCATTTTAATTACCAGTTGCAAGATAAAAAGGTAGGCAATTAAAAGTGTATTTAGTTTGTGTTAAATACAGAAGTAAACATTTTGTGTGTACAGAGTTAAGAAATTGGTATAAAAATTCAGCTTCAAATTCAGCTTAATCGACTAAAGGAAGACAAATTTTAAGTAAACATTTCTTATATGGCAGACGTTCTTTGCTTGTAATAAATACAACTTTTTACATTTTTGGAGATGCCGATGAACACACACACACGCACACACTAGTTTTAAGTGTTAAGTTTAGTTTTCCTATACATCAATTTAAGAAGATTTGTCTCATTTGTTTTTTACAGTGTACTGTGGATGGATTTGAATAAGTTTCTATGATGAAGAGATAATACATTTTTTTTTTCGTCATATCAAAACTCTGTCCATAATCTGAGTTACACCTGTTTATAAAGGTAGTAAAATACACAGAATTTAACAGATTAACTTAAAAGTACATCAATTAAAGTAGAATAGTACTTTTTTTTTAAGTTACTATCAACCAAAAGATATGAACTTTCACTGGCTCCTTGTCAGTAAAGTCAATACAACACAAGAGGGCACTGACATAGACCCATTCGAAGGCACCATTAGCTTAGCATAGATGAAAACATTTAGTCTGGACGTGGATATTTTTGGACGTTTTTTTTTGCTCGACTTAAACTTTGATCTCCACTAAAATGTTTCCAGAACAATGGGATCAAAGTGTGGCTCCGCCCCCCCCAACCCTTCTGGTCTCCCGCAGACTTCTAAAAAACAATGTTTGTTGTTTCCTCCGTCCTAAAAGAACAGACACTCAAACTGTCAATCAAAACATCTGTAGATCTACTCAAGTTCTGTTGTCTATCTCATTTTCTTTTAACAAATACTGAGTCAAGGTACAACGTAAAAAAAAGTAGTTCTTATTGTCCAATGGTTCTGGTGTTGTCTTCTTGGTTTCTATAATCCGTCCACTTTTCCCATTTTATCTCTTGTAATCTCAACTGTTGTGTAAATTTTTCCATTTCAAACATCTCAGCCACTGCCCTTGGGTCAAGCAGGTGATTATTTGTTTGGAGCTGACTGTATTTGCAGTAATGTAGTACCGTTTGTATCTTTATACACACACATAACGAACTTGGCTTGCAGCTGGAGGGTTCTCTATTCCCTCTGATTGGGTCACTTCCCACTGATTGGGTCAGTTGACTAAGGGTTGCTTCAGGAAGAGCATCTGGCGTAAAAAAAAAAAAAAAAACTGGGGGAAAAACTGGGGAGGGAGAACCCAGGAAAAATGAGGTAGAACAACCTTTTTTTCGCACAGTCTTTGATTTGTCGTCTTCGCTCGGTCTCGCTCAGATATAACAGCTGTCGTTTGTTTCCATTAGAATAATCTTAACGCTGATTGGCTTTTGCTTTTGTTGACTTTTTGGGAAACTAGTGTCTTGGGTTTTGCGTAGTTTTTTGTTGCCTACTCACGTCTTTGAACGTCCTTCTGTAGAATCTTCTTTAAAGGTTTTATGTTTCCACTTTACTGAATTAAAGTTAACGATAAACAAACAAGAAAAAACACATTTCTACTGAAATCATTGGCTGACTTGATGTTGTCTCCTGTCAGGACGTGAGCTCGGCAGCTCCTGCAGGGAACCAGACCGCTCCATGTAGCATCTCCTTATCTGAACCAGTGTCCCACCTGGACTCTGTGTCACTGACTGTTAACACGACTGGACAGAACTGCTCCTTCATCGTGACGTCACTGGACGCCGGCGCAGACTACGCAGAGTGCAGGCGGAGACGGAAAGGAGGTGAGGAGTTCGAGACTAATGACATTGGAGGTGGCGGTCCAGGAGAGGAGGTGAAGGTCAGGTTGGGATCTGACTACCTGGTGACCAATCAGCTGTCGGTGGAGGACGGCGGGAATACGACTGCAGGAGAAGAAGAAGTTGAAGTCGAAGAGGTTTTCACGTGTGTGCTGGATCAGCTGGAGCCTGGCACCGCCTACCAGCTGCAGGTCCACTCCCAGACGGACGGGGAGTCGGCGAACATCACGTTGCACACCAGTAAGTCTTCACCGACACCCAACATCATGATCTGTAGCTCAGGAATTAGCCTTACAATGGTAAGGGTTGCAGTTCACAGTTTGTACACTGTGTGGCGGTGTAACACCAGGTTTTGGATTGTGGAGGTCACTGAGAATGTTTACATGCACAGTTTAGTCAAGCTAAGGCCATAGTCTGACTAAGACAGGCAATCGGATTACTTGCCGAGTCACGCAGAGGAGAAAATCGATTTAAACACCACGTACGTTTGACTCCGCCTCCATATGTGGTGCTTTATTTTTCTATAAGCTAGTGCGTATTGAATCGGTTTCCTGTCGACCTTTACGTCACAGGAAAACAAACAGTGGCGTGGATAGTGCCGTGGTTCTCGTCTCTTCTTCAGTCCATAAATGTGCGTAGCTCTTGCTGACAATATCGTGTTTTTTGTTCTTTTTCCGTCGACATTACCGCAGATTAAAGGCCAAAGTCCGACTATGAACCGCATTATCCAGGTACGTTAGTCTGAACAAGACTAGCTCGATCTTAGTCGTACTACATGACATGGAGTTACTGTCTTAGTCCGACTATAATTGGACTAAAATCGGACTTTTAATATATAGTAATAAAGAATTTTCACACTGTATTTTACTTATCGTAGAATAAAATGTTTCTTTTTGATTGGTGTCGTTATGACAGTCAGGAAACCTGTGACGTCACTTTTTGCCAGAGACATTTTGAAGTCAGACGTCCAAGTTCAGACCAATTAGAGTCTGAGTCTCTCGGAATTTCTCTGTGTCCGTGCGACCACGTCTTAGCCGGGTTTGTTGAGTGGCCGTCGTGTTGCGTCTCGGTGTAAAATGTCATGCAGCTTCCTCTCTGTAGCGCCGCGATTAGCTACAGGAACCACTGCCCTGCTGAGAGAGTGATAGGAGAGAAGAGTGTGTGTGTGTGTGTGTGTGTGTTGTGTGTGTGTGTTGCGTGTCCACACTGGCCGATGTCCAGAACAGAAGTTGGACTCAGTGTGTATTTCCATCGTGGGCAGAACGCGGGGTTCGGCTATTTCCTGCCTCCATTGTTTCTTTGTTTTGTGGGAAAGGGTGTGTGTGTGTGTGTGTGTGTGTGTGTGTGTTTGGAGGAAACCGGGTTTTGCTGCACCCAATTGACTCCCGACAGTCACCCTGTCTCTCTGCGAGGCCAAACACCGGAGCGGTGTGGTTTGTGGTTTCTTATCTTTGCGGACAAACTGACCTTTGGTGATCGCGTGACCTCTGCTCGCGTACTTTTTACCCGTTTGAATGTGTCGCAACTGAAAGCCACATTCGTTAGTGTAGTTTAGCTTCTGTCCACTCAGAGGCAGCGGCTCGGTTTGCTATATCTGTCTAACACACGAAACAAACAAAACAAACGTCTACCATCTTAACATAGAGGCGTTCTGTAGCGTGGTTCCTGGACGTTAAACGTAAATGTTTAAATCCTGGGTTTTCCACCACTGAATAAGGTCACATGACATGATGCTACAGACACAGTCTATAGCGCTAGTTCTCGCGTTAGCCCCGAGCTAGGACAGGCGAGGTGAGGACGTTTTCATAAGGTCATAAGGACACGGCTCGTCTGATGAGGTGAATTGGCGTTAATTAACCTTTGACCCGTGTTGATTGATACATAATGTGGTTACATATTTTATTTTGTCAGTACTTTGATTTGTAAAGGTTTGCCCCAAACAAGCTACTTTTTTTTTAAAATTAACTTAAGTACATTTTTAGACCAGCACTTTTACTTGTACTAAAGTAAAAGTGCTCTATTGCACTACTGTGTTGATCGAATTTGACTTCAGTGGAATATTTCAGCTCTCTTTCCACCTCTACACGTCCCAACCATCAGAACAGAAATCTAAATACAGCAGTTAAATATTTAACCATTTATTTGATGATATCCTGAGATCGTCTCGGAGCCGTCTCCTGAAAAAAAATACTGCAATTATTATCCCACACTCTCAAAACAGATATTTATAAACACAGCTTTAAATCTGTTTAACGCACTTAAAAAGCGTTTTGTCTCCGTTGTGAGGACAGAGAGGACGAGATGTCCCGGTCTGATAAGATTGTTTGACCTCAGTGAGACGAAGCAGAGGCAACGAAAACACTTAAGTGTGCGTTCTTGTATTTGTTTCCCCTTTAGGAACATAAACACTGAGGTTGTCAGGGTCAGTGAAGTCCTCATGGAGACCAAAACCTGGTCCTAATGAGGCAGAGCCTAATTTTCTGAAGAACTGGTTAAGGTTAGATTAGTCTGATGCTGTGAAGGAGCCACAGGTAAAAAAAAACAAAACAAACTACATGTTAATGACTTAAGGGGATAGTTAAGGCTTTTTATAACCACTTAACAAATGTCAGTGTAAGTCTATGATGTCTTAAGAATGTGTTCATGTCTTTTTCTCACTGTTAGACAGACTTTTCCAACAGGAAACGGAATTTTGTTCTCCCACACCAAACCCCATAGAGAAAATCAGTGATTTTAACATCACACACACAGGAGTTGTTGATCCACTGCTGCCTCCATCACTAAGTTCAAATGTCTTATTTCGTAAATTCGGCATTTAAAAACATTCGTTCTGATTCAAATCTGTGATACAAAGTGACCACACGAGGCAGCAGTAGACCAGCAGCTCCTGTGTCCCCCTGAGCTAAAATCACTGATTTTCTCTATGGGGTTTGGTGTGGGAGAATAAGCAGTAAATGAAAACTTTAGTTTCCTGTTTAACAGTGAGATAAAGATGTGAACATGTTCCTAAGATATTTAATTTAATTTAATCATTTTTTTGTTTAGCGACCACTCATTCTCCAAAACCTGGTCCTAATGAGGCAGAACCTAATTTTCTGAGGAACTGGTTAACATTAAGGTTTGGATTCGTCACTGAGAGTCTTTAAGAGGACACCTGTGTGTGCGTGTGTGTGTGTGTGACACTGAGGTGAAGGATCCACTTCCTGTTGTCATACACGTCAATCACTCTTAAAGGAACAGTCCCACTGCTGTTTCGCCAGTCTCTGGCTTTTGTGTCAAAATAAACAACAAGAGATAATTCCTGCTTATGTGTCACGTCAGTACTTCATACACTGTACTCACCCTCTTGACCTATGACCTTGACCCTGTGTGTGTGTGTGTGTGTGTCAGGGCCGTCGGCGGTGAGCGGCCTGGTGGTGACCTCCAGGACCTGCTGCAGCCTGGGTCTGTCCTGGCAGGCCGGTCCCGGCAGGACGGAGCGCTTCAGGCTGCAGCTGTGGGAGCGACCTCGGAGTCCGGATCACTCGGGTATGAACTGTGGCTGCTTTTAAAGCTGTAGTACGTAACTTTAAAAGATAAACAAGCGTCTCTGAAGTTCGTTACATTTTAAGTCTTTCAGCTCCACACGACACTATCGCAGTGTCGCCCGGTGACATTCTCGTCACCGTCAAAGGTCTTTTCCCAGCGTCATGTGACCTCCTCCCTCATCCGTGTCTGCAGGTCTGATGAAGAACGAGACGCTGGAGAGCACGGCGACGCAGCACGTGCTCGTCGGCCTGACGCCGGGGCGGTGGTACAACGTCACCATGGCGACGGAGGCCGGCGACCTGCGGAGCAGCAGGACGATCGAGGTTCAGACGGGTAAGGAGAGGGAGAGGGCGAGGGAGGGAGAGAGAGGAGAGAGAGAGAGAGAGGGAGGGAGAGATCTTTTATGTCTGAGTCTTTTTTTCTTTTCAGTTCCAGCTCCCGTCTCCAACGTCACCGCCGAGTTTCGCAACAGTACCAGCTTTGTGTTGTCGTGGCGACGGCCCGACGGCGACCTGGACGCACTTGACGTTGTCGTTTCCAGCAACGGCAGCGTCGGCCGGGTGATGTCGCTCCCTCCCGACGCCACAGACGTCGCCGTCAGCCCGCTGACCCCTGGCACGACCTATGGCGTGACGGTGACGTCCCGCAGCGGCAGACTGACAAGCCAATCAGAGACGAGCGTGAGCACAGGTGAAAAACCTTCTTTCTTCTCCTTTATTTCACTGCTTTTATTGTCTTTTCCTCATCGTTGGTCCTCTCTCTTTCTTTATCTTCAGCTCCAGCGGCGGCGGCGCTCCTCTCCCTGACTCCCTCCTCCTCCGGCGGGCTCGTTCTCTCGTGGACGCCCCCTACTGGCCACTGGGAGAGTTACTCTCTGTCCCTGTTTGACGGCCTGCAGCAGATCGTCGGCACCACTGTGGAGCGGGAGGAGGTGGAGTTTGTCTTCCCGGGGGCGGAGCTAACGCCTGGGAGGACGTACAGGGCGGAGCTGAGGGTGGAGAGCGGAGGACTGACGGCAGAGAGCAGCTGTGAAGGAGCCACAGGTAAAAAAAAACAAAAAAAAAAACCAAAAAACTACTTGTTAATGAATTAAGGGGATACTTAAGGGTTTTATAACCACTTAACAAATGTCAGTGTAAGTCTACGATATCTTAAGAACGTGTTCATGTCATGTTTGACAGACTTTTCCAACAGGAAACCAAATTTTGTACTCCCACACCAAACCCCATTGATAAAATCAGTGATTTTAACATCACAGCACACAGGAGTTGTTGATCCTCTGTTGCCTCCATCACTTCAAATGTGTTATTTTGTAAATTCGGCATTTAAAAGCATTAATTCTGATTAACATCAATGACACAAAGTGACCACACGAGGCAGCAGTAGACCAGCAGCTCCTGTGTCCCCGCGAGCTAAAATCACTGATTTTCTCTATGGGGTTTGGTGTGAGAGAGTGAGCGGTTTACAAACTTCAGTTTCCTGTTGGAAAAGTCTGTCTAACAGTGAGATAAAGACGTGAAACATGTTATTCAAGACGTCGTAGACTTAAACTGACACAGTGTAAAAAAAAAACTTGAACTTTTCCTTTAAACACATTTTTGACAGAAAAAAAACAAAAAAAACAAAAAACTTTTCTTCCTCCTCCTGTGTGCAGCTCCAGCTGCTGCGTTAAACCTCCACATCCGACACGCGGACGAGACCTCGCTCAGCGCCATGTGGAGCCACGCCCCCTCCGGGTCACGTGACAGCTACTTCCTTGCCATTCTCCATGGTAACCATGAGTTCACATTAAATAAAATGAGTTTTAAAATCAGACAAATGGATGAAAACAACCCGTCCTGTCCTGTATCGTGCTTTAAGATAACGTCACCATGGACACCAGGGAGGTGGAGCCTAATATGAGGGAGTGCACGTTCAACGTGCTCACGCCTGGGAGGCCGTACACCATCACCGTGGCAACCAGGAGTGGGAACCTCAACACGACGGTGTCTGTGGAGGGGAGAACAGGTGTGTGTGTGTTTGTGTTTTTGTTGTAATCTATAATTTCACCTGTAGATGTCACTAAATCCTACCCACTGGTCCTTTAAGTGGATAAATAACAATATTAGTGCAGGAATAATATGATTATGAGTGAGTTACTGCATTTAAATTGTTTCTTAACTGTAAATAAGTGTGTTTTTGTGGTTTATTTTACATCTGGAGGTTTAGTTTGTTAGATTTATAGGTACTTTGTTGTGTTCATGTGTTCAAATATGTTATGAAAATTAAATAAGTAAAGGAATTATCAGTAAAATCAACTCAATACAGAATGAATTAAAGTTAAATCTAATTAAAGAGGAGATGGACTCATTTTTTTAAGTCACTGTTTAACAAATGTTGATATTTGGCTGATTTTTAATATGGAAAAATTACAGATTATTATAAAGGCTGTGGTCCTCACATGTGTGTATTAACTAGAGTGTGTGTGTGTTACAGTTCCCATGGCGTTGCGTACCGTCTCTCTGAGCAGCTCAGGAGTCGACAGCCTCCAGGCATCATGGGAAAAACCGCCGGGAGACGTGGACGCGTACACACTGACGCTGCTGAGAGACAGGTGTGTGTGTGTGTGTGTGTGTGTGTAGTAGTCTTAGCTGCGATCCTGTCGTCACAACTAGAGAATGCATTATGTCACTGTGTCTTCACTAAAGACACTGTCCTCCTCGTCCACAGTGTCCTCGTTCAGAACTTCACTGTCCCCGTCGGTTCGTCCTCTCTGCTTCTGTCTGGTTTAATGCCCGGCGCCCTCTACAGGCTCCAGGCCGCCACGGTCAGTGGACGTCTGCAGTCTAAGTCCATCAGTCTGGATGCGAGGACAGGTGAGATAAATCAGAATTTCTGGATTTGTATTAATTCCATTTACATATAGTTACCTGGAATATTAAGGAAAAATTAATAAATGGAAGTGATTCTAGAGACTTTAAATTTGAATTACCTTTATTTTTGGAGCATTTAACGTGAACGTTCATGAGTTCATGTGACTTTTAAGATTGTTTTCAGCAGTGACTGGGACTGACACACAGAGTTAAATAAGTGTGTGTGTGTGTGTGTGTGTGTGTTATTACAGGTCAGACGGACTCTTATTGTTTTGCAGACAATAATAACGTTGTTGTTTCTCGTTAAACTCTCTCTCTGCTGCTGTTACAGGAAAAACTCTGTGACCCTAAAATTGACCCCGATCTGTGCCAAAATACTAATAATTATACAATAATTAAAGCTCAAAACACGGGATTTGAATTAAACGTGATGTTCAAATTGAGGTCACAGCGTTCTATTGATCCTGTGTGAGTCCAAAAAGACTAAATACAGACATTAAAACACATTTATTAAACATACAGTGCTTAACAACTGTATTAAATTAAAATTAAAACAGCATTGTTAATTATCTAAATCATTTTTTATGTTTCTGTCGTCAGTTTGTAGAAGCTTTTTAACCAGAAAGGACATTTTTAAAGCTAAAATATAATTATAATTGTTGTCTTTATACTGTTTTACCAAAAACTAAATAAATAAAATAAAGTAGTGAAGCAGTATTAGTACTAGTACTACTTTTAGTAGAAAGTAGTATTTCTTGATAAAGATGCTAAATTATAGTCCTGAACAGAAACATGTAGTTTTAGTGGTTGAATGTTTTCCTGCTCGAATGTTTTTTTATTTTTTTGTTCAATAGCATATGTTGTCATTTATTACATTATTAATTAATTTTTTTGTGTACTGGGACACACAATTTAATTTAATTTTATTTTATTTTATTTTATTTTATTTTATTTTATTTTATTTTATTTTATTTTATTCTATTTAATTTTATTTTATTTTATTTTATTTTATTTTATTTTATTTAAAAAAGAAAACCTGTGTGTTTTTGTATTTGTAACCTCTTTTTTCTGTCTTAAATTGACCTTGTCAGGACCAGTAGTCCACATGGAGACCAAAACCTGGTCCTAATGAGGCAGAACCTCATTTCCGAGGAACTGATTAAAGTTTAGACTTTTTTGATTAGTCTGTTTAACTGAATGTAAGTGAATGCAGAGTCCTGACAAGAATAGCTGTACAAATCTGTGTGTGTGTGTGTGTGTGTGTGTGTGTGTGTGTGTGTGTGTGAGTGTGACGCTGTCGCTGATAACATCAGAGAGTTTTAGAACAATGGTTTAAATACCACAGAGAACTTCTGGAATGTTCCACACTCACAACGCCCCTGCTCAAAGGCTTCCTGCACACACACACACAAACACACACACACACACACACACACACACACACACACACACACACTGACCTCTCACAGATGACCTTCTATTGGTCGATAGATAAACATTAAAATTAACCTCAGTGTGTGATTCTGTGACTCACTGCTGCCCCGACTCCTCCCTGTGGCCACCTGCAGTACTGCAACGTAAACAATTCCATTTTGAATTTCCTGGAGAAAAAAATCCTACTAATGTATTATTTAAAGATGAATGATAATGATAATAATAATGATTATAATAGCAATAATAATGATTGTTCTCTGTAAATTGTCTTGTTGTATTTTTAAGTTTCTACTCTAAAATTCATTTAAATTGAAAAAAATTAATTTGTTCACATATTTAAACAAAAACATTTTTTTATTATTCCTGTTTTATTGTTTTTATATCTCTAAGTTTTTGAAGATTTACTCTCTAATAATGAAAGATTTCCCTCCTTCAGCCCCGGCCTCCGTCTCCGAGGTAACCGTCGCTAACGGTGGCCGGTCGGACGCCCTGCACGTGTCGTGGCGTCCAGCAGAGGGCGTGGTGGACAGCTACCTGGTGCGTCTCCTGGACCACGGCCGCGTCGTGCACACGCTCGCCGTGTCACGCTCCTCCTCGCCGCCCGAGTGCTCGTTCAGCTCACTGGTGCCCGGGCGACTGTACTCGGTCGTCATAGTGACGAGGAGCGGCGACCTGGAGAACACCACCGTGGTGCAGGCGCGAACACGTGAGACAAGACTCTTTATTTCTAATATTCTGTTGGTTGGAATTTTGTTTGTATTTATCTTTATTTATGCATGTGTTTTATATTTTGTGTCATTTTTTTTACCTAAATGTTTGATTTTAATGAATAATTGTTGTTTGTTCAGAACCTGCGACTGTACAGAACCCGACCGCTGTTCACTCTGCGAGAGACGACTTCCTCAAGGTTTGTTTTTAACACCTGTAGTTTGTACAATTTATCGCAAAATGTCCCCTTTGTGGGACGAATAACGGACTATTTGCTTCTGTGTGTACGTTTACGTTGAGAATCCTGCTCGCAGAACCAGAAAATGAAATGTCGCAATTCTTTCTTGCAAAGATTATTTTCAACTTGAGCAAAAAAGTTTGCGTGACACGATGTCGTGAAAGATGATTAATGTCAAGATTCTTCTTGATGCCGTAACAGAAATGTCGAACAGTTATACATGCAAAACTGAGCTTAGAGGGCGGGGCCAAAACTTAGCCCCGGAAGTTATAACAACCTGGAAACCCCTGGAAAAATGTGTTGATGAATCACACTTTACTGTTCAGTTGGTGTTAGCATTAGCTCCAAGCGAGAAGGCGTCGGCTGCATTTATGCTAGTGAATTAACGATCC
Organism: Solea senegalensis; assembly: GCF_019176455.1. NCBI lineage: Eukaryota > Metazoa > Chordata > Actinopteri > Pleuronectiformes > Soleidae > Solea > Solea senegalensis. The sequence goes on along the minus strand of NW_025321101.1, from coordinate 15,902 downwards.
AGTGCTCACAACTCGACCAGAAGAATTTGTTAATTTGGCGTAAAATATCTTTATTGTGGTCCCCACTCTTAAAAAAACACCATAAAACAAACCCTCAACGTTGGTAACATTATTTCCAGATTAGACTTTTTTAGACTTTTGTTATTTGTTCAGAAAAAATGTCAGCACTGTTGAATAGTTTAATTAAACTCTTTGTATTTGCATGTTTTTGTTGTTTGTTTATGTTGCGTTCAGGTGTACTGGCGTCATGCGGCAGGCGACCTGGACGGCTACGTGGTCCTGATCCGCTACAACCACAGCGTCCTGCAGAACAAGAGCGTCTCCGCCGGACACAACGAGTGTGTCTTCTCGTCGCTGACGCCGGGGAGACTCTACACCGTCACCGTGGAGACCTGGAGCGGGAGCGACGTCGGCAGTGTCTCCACCGACGGACGCACCTGTGAGTGTCTTTTGTCCCTTTTGAGTCGGCGTTTAGATCGCGATCTCGTGTCGCCCGGTGACATTCAGTCGAGACGGACGGAGACAATGGCAACAATGAGCTAATAAAATGACACGACTAAAACTCAAAAAAGAAAACGAGAAAAGTTCTAGAAGTGAATTCCACTGCTTAAAAAAACGGTTGTCTTGTCTCCGCCCACCCTTGCTCTGCTGCTGTATACACACAAACGCTCCCTTAGTCAGGTCTGATAGTTTTTGCTCACGTTTATCTTCCAGTTCCAGCAGCGGTGAAAAATCTGTCGCTTAGCAACGCGGGAATCGGCGACCTGACCGTCACCTGGAGCCCCGCCCCCGGAGACGTGGATCACTATGAGGTGTGTGACACAGTAAATAAACTGTTTCCTTCTTTTAATAAAGCGTGGATTATTGACATTGTCGTGACGCCACGTGTCTCTAGGTCACTCTGCTCTTCAACGACACGCGGGTCTTCCCTCCTGTCACGCTGAGCAGTGACGTGCGTCGCCACCGCCTGACCTCTCTGACCCCCGGGCGTCTTTACAAGATCGTGGTGTCGACTTTTAGTGGTCCCAACCAGAGAGCTCAGTTCACTGAGGGACGGACGGGTGAGACAACAATGTCCACAACTTCGTAAGTCTAAATTCCTTCACGTCATGCGGTTTCACTCGTCCTGACTCCTCCTCTTCCTTTCTGTGTCTCCTCCTCTTCCTCTTCAGTCCCCAGTCCGGTGGGAAACCTCCGCATGTCTCCTCGATCCGGTCTGACGGACGCTGTGGGCGGACTCTTGGTCTCCTGGACTCCCGGAGACGGAGACCTGGACATGTTCATCGTCTCCCTGTCGACACCGGTCAGTCTGACTCTCGGCAAATTTCAGGAAAAATTCTGTTTGGTTTTTATGCTCTTTTTAATATTTGGGATTTTATTTATTCTGGAAAAATACATTTTTAAATTTGAATTATTTAGTGAACGATGTAAAACTAATTAAACTAAAAAAGAAAACAAATCTAAATTTACTTTTATAGTACTTTTATAGTACTTATTTATAGTTTATCTTCAGGTTGCAATAGTTCCCATAACTCCCATGGCATGTTTCCCAAACTAAAGTTCCCAATTCTAAATTTACCAGGATCTTCTGCCCCCTATGCAACCCTATGTTATTGAATTATATTTTTTAAAAATGTTTTATTTCTTAAGTAAAGAACATTTCTCTAATGAATTTCTAGTATGTGTCTTAACTGTAAAATATTGCATTTATTTATGATTTAATTTACTCTTCTCTTTTTTGTTATTAATTATGTAAGAATTAATTTTCCAGCCATTAAATATATTGATTTTAAAATAATTATTTGCCAATCCCACCCATCAAAAAAAAAAAAGAAGAGAAAGAAACTAAAAAAACAAACAAAACATAAAAGTGCTTTTCTTACTTCCTGTGTGCAGGACGGCGCTATTATCGAAACTCGTCCCGTCCCCAAACACGTTTCCTCGCTGGACTTCCTGGATCTGATCCCAGGCCACGCCTACTCCATCACCATCCAATCACTGAGCGGCAAACTCACCAATACCAACACAGCCACAAGCAGAACAGGTGAGACCCGTCAATAATTACTGATTACATCACTTACAGGTGTGTGTGTGTGAGTATATACTGATATTTTCCCGCCTCCAGCTCCGGCCAGCGTGACGGCGCTGCAGGCCGACAACGACCACACCACGCACAGCCTGACCGTCACGTGGGAGCGGCCGGTGGGCGTGTACGACGGCTACAGCCTGCAGCTGCTGGACGAGGCCGGCCTCCTCGCCGCCAACCGCTCGGTGTCGCCGCAGAGTCGCAGCGAGCGCCTGGAGCGCCTGACGTCGGGGAGACGCTACCGCGTGAGGGTGGTGACGCTGAGCGGCGGCGTCCAGTCCCTGGAGGTCACGGCGGAGGGTCAGACACGTGAGTGACGATGCCTTCGCTGACCTTCAGTTCATGTTGGTGATTCAGTAAAGCAGGTTACGTTAGGTGAAAGCAGAGATTTAAGCTATTACTCATAAATATATTAAAATAATACCATTAAAATGACTATTTATGATGATTATTTAAATTAAATAAAAATTAGTGATGCATCTCAATTCCATCACCATCTTTCTTTAAAAACATGGTGCAACAACAATTTACCCCCCCAGTTTTACTTTACATAAATACATTTAAACCATATTTAGTGATTTCTTCACATTTTCATACAATAAAACTTAGTTTAAAGTAGTTGTTCGCTAAGATAAAAGTCTGTTAGCTTTCCTCAGCTAACCACACTTTATGTTCAATCCATTATTTTACATAAAAGAATCACAAATAATCTTTAATATAATATATCTTTGGTTTATCAGCCTCTCACTTATATTTAATTAATAATAAAGTATGGATTTGTAATAATAATATGACCATGAGTAAATGATAAAAATAATAAAATAAACTGTTAATGACTGCGTTGTGTAGAGTGACATGGCAGTTTTATAGCATTTTCCTGAACAAACAGGAGAAAAAAACACAACTTTAATGAATAAAAACTGTGAGGAAATAAGTAACAAACACAAACGAGCTAAGGAAATTAAGCTGATGAAGAAGAAATTGGTGTTTTCACCCAGGTCTTGGTTTCTACTAACAACAATTGGAGCCGAAAATGTTTAAATAAACATTCCCACTGATCAAAACACACAGGTTTAGACTTAATTTTTTTAATCATTACTCACTTGACCTTTACTACACATAAAAAACCAGGTCCATTTAACTTAAACATCTAAATGAAATCTTGCGGTGCATCCCTGTTTCGGTGTAAATGACACTTATTATTGCTCCCTCTTGTGGTCAGGTCCGGCAGCTGTCAGTAATCTGACGGTCACCTCAGCAAACACCTCGTCTCTGTCCTTCTCCTGGCGTCCGTCAGACGGCCACGTCGAGATCTACCACCTGTCCCTGTACAGAGTCGCCGAGGCGACGGCCAACCGCAGGCAGGACGCAGCTAAAAGGAAGCCGGTAGGTACAGGTTTCTGTAATGGTAGTGGCAGATTTTTCAAAATAAAAGCTGAATTTCTTTATTGTGTGTGTGTGTGTGTGTGTGTAGGTGGTGGACGAGCTGGTGGACCTGCAGAAAGTCGGCTCGTCCACAAACGCGTGCGTGTTTTCCGACCTCAGAGCAGGAAGTTTGTACAGACTGCAGGTGGTGAGCTGGAGCAGAAGCCTGAGCAGTGACTCGTCCATCCTCGCCAGGACCGGTCAGTCCACACACCATCATCATCATCATCATCACATTATGATTCATATTCAGCATGTGCTTGTGTTTGAATCCCCCCCTCTCTGCTCTTCAGTCCCAGCTCCAGTTTCATCTCTTCAGGTCCAGAGTTCAGGAGGGACGGACAGAGTGTCGGTCATCTGGCAACATGCGGAGGGAAGCTTCAGCAGCTACGAGGTAAACATATGTAAAAATGTTAACTTTTAAAGCTATAAATGTTAATTCATCTAAATTTTGTGAGTGTATTTAAATGTCTGCTTAAGTCTACCGTACTTTAAGAACATGTTTCACGTCTTTATCTCACGCTTCCAACAGGAACCTGAAGTCTGTGAAACCACTCACTCTCCCACACCAAACCCCATAGAGAAAATCAGTGATTTTAAGATCACAGCACACAGGAGTTGTTGATCCACTGCTGCCTCCATCACTAAGTTCAAATGTCTTATTTTGCCACTTCGGCATTTAAAATCCTGCATTTGGATTAACTTTATTGACACAAAGTGACCACACGAGGCAGCAGTAGACCAGCAGCTCCTGTGTCCCTGTGAGCTTAAGTCAGTGATTTTCTCTATGGGGTTTGGTGTGGGAAAGTGAGTGGTTTACAAACTTCAGTTTTTATGATTGAAATGTCTGTCTAACAGTGAGATAAAGCGACAAAAATATTTCTATATAGTGTATATATTATAGATTTATTAGGTGAGAGTTTTTTTAAGTGGCTAAAATCAGTTTTCCCATCAGCAGCCATGTTCTGACGTTGTTTCTGGATTTTTCCAGGTGAACTTATACGACTCGTCTGGGGCCGTTCTGGGAGTTCAGGCTCTGGGGGCGGAGCACAGTAATCACATGTTCACAGGCCTGGTTCCTGGTAGGCTGTACCGTGCTGAGGTCATCACACACAGCGGGGAACTGACCAATAACATCTCAGCTCTGGGACGAACCTGTAAGTTTGTAACAAACAAACAAACAAACAAACAGGAACATAAGTATTACAAATAATACTGATTGACAAACGTCTGTGACTCCTCCCCTTCAGCTCCGCAGCCACCCACCCACCTGTCCGTCAAACAAGGCTCGGCCAACCAGACGATCGTGCTGTCGTGGTCTGGCCCCGCCTCCGGGGACTACGACGACTTCAGGCTCCAGTGGACGCCCGCCGACCGCCTGTCGGTCACGCACACTCGTCTGACCGGCTGCGTCGTAGGTGGGATGTTCCCGGGGCGGCAGTACAACTTCACCGTGACGACGGTGAGCGGAGGCGGAGCCCGGCGCGGGCCCGCGGTCAGCAGCCAGCCAATCCAGAGGAGCGTGAGGACAAGTAGGTGTCGACGAGGCGTTTGAGATTTGAGTTTGTGACGGTTCTTAGTTAACAGTAAAATATTACACTGGAAAATGAGTATATTTAAATGATTTTATTTTTGAATGTAATTATTAACTTATTTTAAAAGGAAGCAGAAATCTTGACTTCTGTTTATATTTTTAAATGAAAAATTCAAACATACTCAAAACAAAATCTCTATTTTATACAAATCTCGATCCTCAAGTAACATTTATTTATCAATAACTTATTTTTAAACAGTTTTTAAAAACTGTAAATGTGGTTAAAACATCTTTCTCGTTTTACGGATTTAGAATATTTTATGATAATGATTTTTTTAATGCATTTTTTAGTGAGTCATTCATGTGGAAATGTACTTTTAATCTCACCCACAAGGTGGCAGCAGAGTGATTGAGCAGACATAATGTGATCTATTATGGTTTGAATGTGACAGGAAGGCCTCAAAACTCTTAATCCGATTTTGAGGGAAGTCTCGTGCCAGGTTTTAATCCCCAAATTTATAGGAGATTATACATAAAATAATAGTTTAAAAGAAAACTACCAAGTATTAAGAAGTAAAATGAGAAAAAAAAAATAAAGTAATTATTGATTACATATGGGTTTGTGGGGCAAAATGTAACAAATACTGTGACAATAAAACTCTACAGGTTCACGACGTGAGATTGAGATTGAGTATAATCCGTCTTTTTTCATTCATAAGTGCTGTTCCGTTTTAATATGTATCATCATCATCTTATCGTAGAAAGAAAGTAAATAAAAAAACCTTCATTTATCTTCAAATAAAAAGCAGACTCCCCACTCACGCTGTGACTCATGTCTCTTTTCTTTTACCGTCTCCTCTCAGGTCCGTCTCCCCTGAAGTCTATCCACTGCTTCCCGCTCTCCTCCTCCTCGCTCTCCTGCTCGTGGTCGCCGCCGCTCTCCGACTTCGACTCCTACGAGGTCGAGTGTCGCCGGCACGACGACGGCGAGCTGACCTCGGCGGTGAGGCTGGCGGAGGGCGTCACCGCCGTGACGCTGGACCACCTGGACGCCTACTGCAAGTACTCGGTGACGGTCAGGGTGTCGTCGGCCGGACACACGAGTCTGCCGGCGACACACACCACAGTGACCATGATCGACCGTGAGTGGAACACACGCACACACACAGAGCTCCAATTTCCTGCTGTTTTAACAACACTTGAACTCACCGCAGATTATCTAATCTCCCACTGTTTTCCAGACACCACAGATTATCTAATCTCCCACTGTTTTTCCAGACACTTGAACTCACCACAGATTATCTAATCTCCCACACTTGTTTAGGCACCATAGATTATCTGATCTCCCACTGTTTTTCCAGACACTTGAACTCACCACAGATTATCTAATCTCCCACACTTGTTTAGGCACCATAGATTATCTGATCTTCCACTGTTTTTCCAGACACTTGAACTCACCACAGATTATCTAATCTCCCACAGTTGTTTAGGCACCATAGATTATCTGATCTTCCACTGTTTTCCAGACACTTGAACTCACCACAGATTATCTAATCTCCACAGTTGTTTAGGCACCATAGATTATCTGATCTTCCACTGTTTTCCAGACACTTGAACTCACCACAGATTATCTAATCTCCCACTGTTTTTTAGACACCATAGATTATCTGATCTTCCACTGTTTTTCCAGACACTGAAACGCCTCGCAGATGATCTAATCTCCCACTGTTTTTCCAGACACTTGAACTCACCGCAGATGATCTAATTTCCCACTTTTTTTTTAGACACTTGAACTCACCACAGATGATATGATCTCCCACTATTTTCCAGACACTTGAACTAATTAGAGACGCTATATTTTCCCACAGTTTCTCAGACACTTGAACACAACATGTTGTTTAAAACACAAACTTTCTGCTCTCTCTTTGACCTAAAACAAACTGAAACTTCCTGTCTCTACCTGCGTCGCATCATAAATCTTCCTGACACAACTGAAGAACAAAACAAAGACTGCAATGACTCTGGGAAAATCCTAAAAATGTGTTTTTATTAATAAAAAACATTTTGTACATTTAAGACTTTAACTGTAAATGACTATAATTTAATGATTTATGGGCAGAAATTATAATCCAGAATTAATTATTCATATAATTTAGGATTTGAATTCTCATTGATTATTAATCTCATGACTATTAAATGTACATTTGAAGAGAAAATACCTCACGTAAACATAATTATAAACCACTATTTGTCAGTGTGACAAACATCCCCGTCTCCTTTCAGGTCCTCCGGCTCCACCCCCCGGCGTGCGTGTGAGCGAGAGGTCATCAAAGGTCACGTCGTCCTCCATCTTGTTTCGCTTCAACTGCTCGTGGTTCAGTGACGCCAACGGCGCGGTGCGATACTTCTCTGTGATCGTCGCCGAGTCTGACGGTACAAACAAAACTGTTATGTCATGTTTGGCCACGCCCCCCAACATATTCTTCTTCTTATTATTATTATTATTATTAGCTGCGATTAACACTCATCGTGCTTTCTCTCACAGCCAACGAGCTCCTGCAGCCGGAGCAGCGCCACCCTCTGCCCTCGTACCGCGACTACATCGCTAACTCCTCGGTCAGAGCCTATCAGACGGCGTATTTCCCCAGCCGCTGCCCGCAGGACGTGGAGACTGCGACCGCACAGGTACGATGTTAAATGACAACGGCAATAAAATGTAGCTCAAAAATATCATGAAATCTTAGTTTATTGAAGTATTGATTGATCGGTGATTGATACACAGGTAGTGGAGGTGAACCTGGGGGTGGGAGGAGACCGACTGGGCGGAGCCTGCGACCACTACCACGACGACGACGACCTCTACCTGAGTGACAGCTACGGCGACTTCTGTGACGGACCACTCAAAGCCAAGACATCGTACAGGTACTGACACACACACACACTCTGTATTTCCAAGCACAGTGATTCCCAAACACTGGGTCGGGAACCACACATGTTTCGCAGGAGACTTTTTTTGGGTCCCCAAAACAAATTTGCTAAATTGTCCCCAACTTTGTAGTTGTTATTAAGAATAAAATGTACCAATTTAACTGTTGATGTCGTAATTTGGGTGCTAAAAAGTGGGTTCTAGGCCTGCAACCAAGGATTATTTTGTCCATAAAATGTAGGAAAATGTTGAGAAATGCCGATTAGTGTTTAATGAAAACATTTTGTCAAATGGAGCAAGGAAACCAGAACATATTTACATTTAAGAAGCTGAAAAATCAGAAATCTTGGATTAATTGTTAAAAAAAAACAACCCTCTAAAACAGATTACTCCATTATCAAAATAGTTGACGATTACTTTAGTCATCGATTAACAATCCCCTTATGAAATTGGTAAACACTGCCCTAGCACCTGAGCCGTCACAACTAAACACCTAATCCTAATCCTTAATCTACACCCACAAACAGCCAGAATATAAAGGAGAGGCTAAATTGTTCTCACTTCCTATGGTTTTTTAGGTCCTCACAAAAAGACATGTACACATACACTCGCACTCATCCTTCCCCCACAGCCATCGAGCAAGGCAGCTCACCCTTGTGTGTGTGTGTGTGTGTTGTCAGGTTGAGCGTTCGAGCCTTCACCAGACTGTTTGACGAAAACCACAGTGAGTTTCCCGAGCCGCTCTTCACGGACACGTACCTGTCCACGCCGCTGAGGACGCACGCAGGTGAGACACACACACACACACACACACACACGTATATTTGCGTGTGTCTGAAAGGACATTCTCGTGCGTCCACCTTCACTCACTTTCTTCTTCTGTGTGTGTGTGTGTGTTGTTCCGTGTCAGAGCCTCTAGGTGGCGTGGTGGAGGGTCTGAGCGCCGGGATGTTTCTGATCGGGATGATGGTGGCCGTCGTCTCGCTGCTGGTTTACCGACAGCGGCTTCGCAAAGTGTGAGTCACACAAATCTGAACCTTCGTTTAAGTCGTGAGCAGGTGCTAATTCATGCTAGTGGACAATGTAGAGCAGCCTGTAGTTCACACTGATGCCACAAGGTGGTGCGTCGCTAACTTTAGTCACAAACGTAACTCTAAAAACATGTCATTTAAAGGTTTAGTGTGTTAAACTAAGTGTAATATGTGTGTGTGCGTGTGCAGGGCTGTGCAGGAGAACCCAGTGATGAGGATGAGTATGTGGAAGGAGGTTCCAGCTTCAGGGATTTACATGGGAGTCAGAAGGTAAGAGTGTGTGTGAGTGTGTGCGATCGTTAATTAAGAATGATTAATACATTTTTCTTGACGTATTAGTTTCCACTGAAGCGCTCGCTCCTGTCATTCATCACACACAGCATCTGCTCATTAAAGTGTGTGTTTGTATTAGTGTGAGTTAGAATTAGCATTTTGTTAATTAAGTGGACGGGAAAATAGTTTATTTTACACGTTAATACCACAAATTACTTTGTTAATTAGGCCCTGTTTCTGAACTCTTGCAATTTGGCACAGGGATCGGGTTGGCGAAAAATGCAATCGCATCAGGATGAAATTTGGGGAGTTTGTCAGCCTTACTCCCGAATTTCTTGAGGATTTTTTGGGGAATATTTGACGTGAGAGAAAGGTTTTTTTTTTTTATTGCATATTGCACAAGTCACACATAGTCGTTCTGATTGCAACGAAACTTGGTACACCCTATTGCTCTCGTGATTCCAAACAAATTTCACATTACACAATGTACTTCCATTAGCTCCGCCCACCCAGAAGCCGGCCACATGGGAAAAACAAAAATGGCTATTGTCTCCGTATTTGAACAAACTCGTCGTAGCACGCATGTTTGAGCTAGCCGCGTCAAACTCGGTCCATGTGTTCTAGACACGTTAATGATTAAAAGTTGCTCACAACACCCTCTGCTGGACAAGTGCAGTTACTCTCTCAAGCACTTCTAGGCTGTACGTTATGAACGCAAACAGGGCTTTTGTCAAGGTGCGAGTCTGAATTATCACCTGTGGAGTTGAACTGTGTGGTCATATTGACCAGAAAGTGCATTAATGTAACATTTTGTACAATTTACAGCATTAGTCCTGTGAAAATCTCCGAAATAATCGAGCCAAATGTCTCCAAATCACGTAACCCTAACATTGACATTGAAATTAATTTAAATTTTGATTTCTCTGTTTCTTTCTGTTTCAGTAATCGTCGAGTCACCAGGTAAAGTCTATTTATTTTTCTAGTCTATAATAATCTTATAAAAGTGTGTATTTTAAATTCTGTGTGTGTGTGTGTGTGTGTGTGTGTTGTGTTTTTGTTCAGTCCGGTCAAAGCTTGTAACTTTGAGTCTCATCTGACCAAACTTCAGGCCGACTCCAACTACCTGCTGTCAGAGGAGTTTGAGGTAAAAAAAATGATCATATCAGTGATGAAATTTTTATAAATCTGTCACAATGAGTCGATTGTAGTTACTTTAAATTTTTGGAATACACGTCAATCTGTAGAACTGAGAAGCTCATTTAATTATAGTCTAAATGATTTATTTTGAGGTCGGGGAACTTATTTAAAGTTTAAAGCTGATATTAGTGCAATAGTAAAGTGAATCATTTTCAACGTGTGCGATAAGACGCAACTTTGTCCTTTGACTAAATGAATATAACAGCACTTTTTCTGTGTGTGTTTGTAAAAGGACCTGAAGGATGTGGGTCGCAACCAGACCATGGACGTCGCTCGTCTGCCAGAAAACAGAGGAAAGAATCGCTACAACAACATCCTGCCGTGTAAGCTTTAAAACGGAGACAAGACAAACAAACATGTATTGTTGAGGGCCTTAATTACTGTTGTTACCATGGTAACCAGTCTGAGACAAACACCTAAACATTCTAATGAATTACATAAAACCTGAAAATATTTAAAAATAAATAAATTAATAAATAAATAATCTACTCCAAAATTGATGATGCGTCTATTACTGGCAGCAGCAGACATTTAGTGGTGAAATTTATCAGAAAACATAACAAATTTGTTTTCTACTTCACTGAACTGGTGCAGGTGTTTAGAAAAGATCATTTTTATTTTAAAGAATTGCAATCAAATTTACATGAACCAATTTGTTCCTTTTTTTTGGACACGCCCCCGTATTCAAAATCCAGAGAATTAATTTAAGGTTGGCAGAGTGTTGAGTTCACAATAGTTTGGTTTTTTGTAATATGGAGAATTTGCCAGGTGCAAGATTAAAAAAAATGACAATAAATATTGTGTCTCAAATAAAAACTTTCGGCAGAGAAAAAATAAATTACGCCACAGTTTTTGTTATTTTAATAACAACCTTGTTTAAAATGCATGAAGAAAAGTTTGTTGCTGCCGCCACCTTGTGGTAATAGACGCACAACAAAAAAAAAAACAAAACCCCAGTGTCGGTAAATCTGAATGTTTGTGAGATCAAGGTCGTTCACTGCCTTGAAAACTTTACGATAGCATTTTTAAATCGATGTGCAGTTTAACGAAGAGCGCTTTTATAAAAACAAATCTTTTTCATTTTTTTTCCTCTTTTTTTAGATGATTCTACCAGAGTGAAGCTGTCGTACCTGGAGGACGATCCCTGCTCAGATTACATCAACGCCAGCTACGTCCCTGTACGTTCTCGCGTTTACACACAAACACTTCAATTTAAGACAAACACACTTTAATACTCACATTATACTCATCACTGTGTGTGTGTGTGTGTGTGTGTGTGTGTGTGTGTGTGTGTGTGTGTGTGTGTGTTTGCAGGGTAACAACTACCGCAGAGAGTACATCGCCACCCAGGGGCCGCTGCCCGGCACCAAAGACGATTTCTGGCGAATGGTGTGGGAGCACGGCGTCTACAACGTCGTCATGGTGACGCAGTGTGTGGAGAAAGGACGAGTGAGTCGCTCATGGTCTTATATTTGTTTTTATTTCCTTGTTGGTGAGGGAACGTAAACGTAAAGAAATTTGAGCTTTGAAGAGAATTAAAGACAGTTTGTTACCAATTCTATGAAAAGATAACTATTAAATTCAGTACAAAACAATTATTCAACAACTTTTAAAAAACCTTAAATAGAAAGTTTTAGTTGGTTCATATGCAACATTTTCTGTGAATACATTTGAACTTGCTTTTTCGAAAGAAAAGTTCAACTTTCGCAACTAGAGTTTAAAACAGATACTGCGATCCAAATAAAGCATTTTGAGGAGCAAACTAAAATTCTGATCGACCGTTATTAAAACCAAAACTAGAATTTGCAGATTGTAATATGATATTATAATAATATTGTAATAATATTTACCCAAGTTTTGGTTTAAAACAATAAAAACTTTTATATCTATTTACCCTTAGAACACAGAGCAGTGTATGGCCCTTTTTTCCCCAATTTTCACCAACAACATAAACTCACCAGAGCAAAAAGTACTATTAAAAAAAATTTTTTTTTTTCCAACCACATTAAATCTGACAAATCCTCATATTTGCTTAATTCTGTGCATTTAATGTAAACAGCGATGCTGGTGGAAGATTCTAACTTGGTTATGAAAAGGCTTTAAGTCTCATAACTTCTGTCTGACTGTAAACAGAAACAAACAGACGACAGGTCAAAGGTTAAATGTCGCGTTGTTTCCACAGGTCAAGTGTGACCAGTACTGGCCTGCAGACAGAGAACCTCTGTACTACGGTGACCTGGTCATTCAGATGCTGTCAGAGTCCGTTCTGCCCGAGTGGACCATCAGAGAGTTCAAGATCACCTCAGTATGTGGAACTAAACTTCATTTACATGGTTTGATAAAATAAACGATAATTAATGAATATGCGTTTCCTGTCACAGGAGAGCAGCCGCAATTACCCTCGTGTTCTGCGTCACTTCCACTACACGGTGTGGCCCGACCACGGCGTCCCGGAGAGCACGCAGTCCCTGATCCAGTTTGTCCGGACGGTCCGAGACTACGTGGACCGCTCGCCGAGTACTGGACCCACGGTCGTACACTGCAGGTAAAGACATGTTTACATTAAACTGCTGTTATTATTGTAAGAATAATAACAATTATAACAGTCACTCATACTTTAAAATTCTTGTTTTTCATGGTAAAGTGAATTTTGATTTAGAGCGAATTATACAGTTAATTAAACAAATGTTTTTTACAAAAGTAAAAAAAATTGTCAGAGGATAAATAAACCTTAATGTGCCGTCAATCATTTATAAAGTGACCTTTAAGTAATTTTGACAGCTTTAGTACAAATTAAAGATCATTTTTAAACAGTGCATTTTTTTTACTCACCTGTTTAGTGCTGGTGTTGGAAGAACTGGGACGTTCATGGCGCTGGATCGGGTTCTGCAGCAGCTGGACTCTAAAGGAACCATCGACCTTTACGGCGGCGTGTTTGACCTCCGCCTGCACAGACAGCACATGGTTCAGACCGAGGTAATCACACACAGAGAACTACAGCTTTCACAGTCATACGAACATACTGGGTTTATTTCATGTAAATCATTTCAAACTACATCTGTCACACGTTTTAATATGGTCTGAAAGGGTTCATCTTTGCTTACGATAATACACTGTAAAACTATATTTGGTCACTTTTCAAACATTAAAATCCACAGTAATTATTCAAACACAAAGCAGATTTAAAAACCAGTAAATTGGAACTATAACTCTGATAAATACAGCGCCAGACACCAACAAGTAACTGCGTGTAAATGAAGGCTATCTATCATGAAATATTCAACCCGGTTCATGTGAGTAACAGACCAAACAAGTCAAACCTCCAGGAATAACTGTAGTACATCATTAGACTAGGACTAAAACAGTAGTTCGTATCAGTAAATGACTTTTGTCTGATATTTACAGCAATGAAATTACATGCACTGATGTTGATGTGTGTGTGTGTTGCAGTGTCAGTATTCCTTCCTTCACCTGTGTGTACGCGACGTCCTGAGAGCCAGAAAACATCGCAGTGAACAAGAAAATCCTCTGTATCCGATCTACGAAAACTTCAATCCAGAGTATTGTCGCGGTAAGAATCACAACACCGTCAACTTCACCCCCACACCAAAAATGTGTTTGCAATATTTTATATTTATAGAAAAAGTTACATACATTGGCAAAGTTTACTGTTGCTAAATATAGATGTAAATTTAATGTCACAATATTGTTTTGGTAAAGAACATTTTTGTTTACCAAAGATCAAGCTAATTTTCTTTTTCTTATGGGTAAGGCTACAAATTTTGCTTAATTATGTAAAATAAAAACTTGCTGAAACCTGATACTCATCTAAAAAACTTTTGTTTTTCCCTCAGATTTCATATACAACGGACGCTAAACACGTCTTGGCGATCAACTTTTTTGGACATTGCTGGACAAAAAAATTGCAGATGTATAAACTGAAGAAAAAAAGATCAGATTTCAGTTTATATTTTTTCCATTTGAAACTATTTGAAACACTGTTTCTTTTCTTGTGCACCACTGCTTTAAATGAAGTTTGTAGCAAGTCAATTAAAAAGCCAGTGAACGCGACACGTTTGCGTTAACTTCAGGGACATTTGTTTATTATTTTACAAAGTTACTGTTTTGTCTTTTTGACTTTTCAAAATAAGTTGGGAGATAAAATGTGGTAAAATTTTATTGTGACTGGTAACCAATCACAGGAAAGAGCCATAATTTTTTTTATATCCTCTACTATCACTATAATATGTTCTCACTCCTTATATAAGCTGTTTATTTAAAGAATTTACACGTATTGCTGTATGTAAATATTGGTGTATGACTCATACAATTAAAGAAAATATATATATATATATATGCTATATGTTGACAGTTTTAATAATGGGTAGATATAACCTGTGGCTGTATTCAGATTTAAGCATTACTACCGCTATGTTTTATACATAAGACACTTTAAGTTGATATAATTGAGGAAAAATTTCAATTTGGTGGTTGAATTATGAGGTTTTTAATGAAAGGCCATATTTTATAAAATATCTGAGAATTCTAAGTTTGTGTTTCAAAATTAAATTTAAGTATTTGGTCATTTTTCAAATGATTTGTTTTAATTCAGACAATATAATGATCACTACCTTTGGAATAATAATTTTGTATTTTCCCCCCATCAAAAAATCTGACAATTGAAGTTAATTCCGGGAAAAAAGTAGTAAATAAAATCTTTCCAGGTGTTTTTTGCATAAATCTTTATATAATAATTCTTATTCACACTCCACTGTTAAATAATTGGATTATGAATTTCTAAAAATAAATGCCAAATAATGTTTTGTGTTGTATTTTTTTTTCCTTATACTATGATATTTAGCATACTATATGGAGACATTTTATATTAATTGCATGATTTAATTAAATTTTTGTTGTCCAAAAAAGCCATAGTTTAGTATGTCCTCTGAAAATTGACAAAAAGTTCAGTCCTCCAAAATCATTTTTTGTGAAATTTTGAAAAACAAACTAATCTATAACTTTCAATAAAAGTACATTTTTCTTCAAAATGTGACAAAAAAGTCATAGGTTAGTATGTCATCCAAATTTTTACCAAAAAGTCATACTTTAGTATGTGGTCCAGATTTTGACAAAAAAGTAATTCTTTTGTATGTCGTCCAAAACTTCACCAAAAAGTCATGGGTTAGTATGTTAACCAAAATTTCACCAAAAGTCATACTTTAGTGTGCTGTCCAAATTTTTACAAAAAAGTCATACGTTAGTATGCCGTCCAAAATTTCACAAAAAAATAATACTTTAGTATGTCGTCCAAATTTTGACCAAAAAGTCATACATTAGTATGTAGTCAAAATTTCACCAAAAGTCATACTTTAGTGTGCGTCAAATTTTAACAAAGTCATACTTTTAGTATGCCATCCAAAAATTCACCAA